>NC_068359.1:95609831-95669831 GCF_020536995.1 Dreissena polymorpha | reverse complement strand
CCCCTCTGAATAAGACAGGTAAATAGAATGTTCTTATCTATGGGTTCTGTCTTTTCGTCATTCCATTTAACAATAAGAGGCCGCAGCATCAAGGTATGTATACTCATCTAGTAAATCTCTAGGGAAATACATAGATTTTAAGCATTTCATCGAACTCGACATCTTCTTACAGAACACACTTTATTCTATTAATTTAGTATAAAATGTAAAACCTGACAAATGTCTGTATACAACGCAGACAAACATGTTTAATATCGTACGGTTAATTTTTGGTCAACCAAACCTTATAGACAAATGGACACAGAGATTAAAAAATATATATTGATAGGTTCTGTTCATCA
This sequence comes from Dreissena polymorpha, assembly GCF_020536995.1. Lineage (NCBI taxonomy): Eukaryota > Metazoa > Mollusca > Bivalvia > Myida > Dreissenidae > Dreissena > Dreissena polymorpha. Next base: position 95,669,490 of record NC_068359.1, on the reverse strand, counting down.
AAATGAACATTTGGAAGAGATATCATTATTCTTGGTCCATTTGTATCATCTAAGAAGATTTTGTTTGGAAATAATCATATTTTTTCAACGGTCGCACGGTTTAATAACAGCTTTTGTTCGTATTGTATGTTAATTACGATTAGTAAATACATTTATGATTTTATCAAGAGCATAATATGATATTTTAATAAGGGTATAATAATTTATCGATTAACAAAAAATGAACGAAGCATAATTCTATTGCAACGTTGTACATGATATTGACTTTTTATGACGATCATATAACAAATAAATGCACAACGAAAACCTTAATAATTTGATGTTCATAAACTGTATTTTCATTCTAAAATCGTAGTCAATGATCTGTTCAAGACCTAAATACTATAATATTAAAGGCTTATTAAAATACGTTTTTGTTAGACTCCCCCCCCCCGCCATATTCATCAGTAAAAGCAACCTTCTGTGATGCTAGTACCTTAAAAGGCACAGTTACGATTTTCAGGGTCAATACATTCACTGATGTAACGAAAACAGAACGATCAAATAAGATATTTTATGGTTGATATTACGCTAGAAAACTACTGCATCGAAGGCAAGTCATTCGTTAAACAACAACTTTTTTAATGGAAAATTCTAGGCTAAAATGCGAAACGTCACTACAGTGGAAGTTGTGCAAACATGGCGTGATAACAACTTATTAATCAAAGCTTTCAATGGCAAGTTCAAGATCAAGTGTATAGAACACGATTAAACCATTAAATCTGTCCCTAATGTAGATGACGCACTACATAATTACCCATGATTAACAGGTTTTAATGATACACTTCTTGTCAGTTAGTCTCATATTTCACATTAATCTACCTTCTTCTGTTTCCGTATAATTAGCAGTATAGGAAACCGTGTATATGTTTTACGTGATTTCAAAATTCTTAATGAAGGATATTCCAGGGAAACATAGGTCATCAAACGTTAGGTCGCAGTTTAATTAGTTTAAATATACATAGTATACAAGTTTTATGATCCCATGTGCCATTTATCCGCTTGTTGTTTTAAAGCTCAAGAAAGAAGGCACACGCAGACTATATTTCATGTATTATAAGACACCAAAATCAAATAATCAAAGCTCAGTCTATATTCCTTAACATGTGATACAGAACACTGAAAAGTGCATAGAAGCTTAAGTTTGCTATGGTTTTGTATACACCGCCCCTCTGGTTTAAAAAGTCTTTTTAGGTGGGCCATGATATCCTGAAAACCATGTAGAAGACAACATTAATTGTCACACAATTAAAGTTAAAACCCACTTATTCCTCAGATGTGCGACCTTCATGTTACAAGTTGAATATATCCCTTTGCAATCAATACCAGAGCAGGATATTCCGTTGAATCCATAAATTCTCGATAAATTAACAAAAATTATGTAATATTAATAATAATAAAATAACAATCAGAAAAAGCTAATCAACTTTCTGATGTTTTCAGATGTGTCACTTCAGTCATCTAATCTATTGACTTAGCATGTCTATCCGTAGTATCGGCCCTCTTAATGAATAGTTACGTATTTTGGAAGTGAACAAATACAAAAACACACATGTGTTATATTTCAAACAATAGTTAAATTAGTATTCTTGGACATAACAACGAAACCTGCATTTAATTCGTCAATGTTTTGACAAAATACTGGCTAGACTTAGATCCCAGTAGTAATTTGTTTCATGTTCAACTGTCTTATAGTATCGGCCCTTCTGATTGGTTGCTAAGTTTTGTCACTATGCGCATGTGGTTTGTCTATAACAAGGTAACTTAATGGAAAAACGAAACATTTGCTCATGTTGTTCTTAATTTTTTTTTATATTTAACTCAAAAATAAGCGCCATATGAAACATTCGATTAAGCTACTATTAATCCATAAAAAACTAACATAATTGTGTGTTACGTAATTAAAAATCATATCATCGCCCTGGAATAAAAAACATGACCTACTTTCCAACGAACACCGGAAATCATGAGAATGATCGTCGTAATAGTCAAGGATAACCATCAAATAAATTACAACTTCAAAAAATTGAAGAAAAAAAACACTTTCCAGCACTTCTTATAGTATTTCTTTAAAGGCACGATACTATGGGGAGGACCGATACTATAAGAGTAAATGATAAGTAGAATGCACGAAGAATTTCATCATCTGAAATCTACTACCCAAATCTTTCAAAAAAAGCTAACACGATAAAACGGACCTGTTTATCCATGCAGATAGGCATTTTCTTCGTGTATTGCCAAGTAAATCACACACAAATCTACACAAATCTACACAAATCAACTTAAAAGTCACATTTGTTATCGAATCTTTTATATTCTCACTTAGGTCACCGGAAATTTAGTCTACTAATATTGACCTGCGTAGCGACCCTGCAGACCCATCTCCTCTCTGTGTATTACATCCATAAAATTTACAATAACAACACACTTTAAACTCAGAAGAAACTTTTTTTTCAGATTCGTTACCTAAGTCACCGGAACATCAACCCCCTAGTTGGGGCCTGTGTAGAACCACTGAAGACCTGCATCCTTTCAGTGTACTGTCCGAAGGGGAGCCTTCTCGATGTCCTAGAAAATGACAACATTAAGCTGGACAGGATTTTCAAGGTCTCCTTTGCGACTGACATTGCTAAGGTAATGGTGTCCGAATTTGATTATCGGTCGTAAATTTTAGTTGACCATAGAATATTAAAGATGCGAAAACGCTTAGAAAAACTTAATATTACACGTGCATTATTTACCAATCATTTTGGTAATCAATGACTTTTAAGTAAAACAATCACTCATTACTTAAAGTTGTCATCCTAATTTTCATAAAACCATGCCCTGATTTGAAGCCTCATTTATCTTTGTGTTTATGTTCACTCCAAGCTAGTTTCATATTTATGTTCATATTTATATTCACGGTTCTCCTTGGTAGTACAGAATTTGTTACGATGTCCTAACCATTGCAATTAAGACAAAAAGCACGAACTTCATCATGAAAAGTGTTTATGTTACTATGTAATTAATTGCTGTAACCTCAGTTATGCATGGACAACAATATGGTGAATTGATTTTGGTCTTCGCGGCGGCCATTTTCAAACAATTGTTTACTTATATCGATTATTATACATTATGATGATAATAAGCCAATTATAGGTCTTTATACATTAAGTATGTGTAATAATTAAATTTATTTATAATCATTTGAACGAAGTTGCATCATTAAAGAATGATTTTAAATGTTATATACACATAGCACGGGCCCACGTTAAATCTTTGTGCATGCAATGGTGGTTTTCATCTGTCAGCACTACATGATCATTTACACTTTTTGCGTTGATTTTTTTTTGTTCTCCACATCATTGTGTTTTGATATTACTTTAGGGGATGGGTTATTTGCATACATCCAATGTCAAAAGCCATGGGCACTTAAAGTCATCAAACGTGTTTATCGACCCACACTGGACTTGCCGAATAGGCGACATCGCTATGCCCATCTTCCGGGACGGGGAACGACCACTGCATGATAGTGAATTCAACAAGAATTACCGTAAGTCGGGGCCATAACATCTGTGTCAAAGTAAGGAGAACAGCGGTTGGATTTTATTTTCTGAGACCGTGTGTTAAATTATCGAAAATAATAAAACCACGCATCGAGATTCAACTAGTTCTAAGAAACCTCATCCAATCCCTTCTTAAATTTCAAACGACATGATACTGATTGAATCGATTTTTATTTAATTTTACGTTTGAGTGTTTGACGGTAAACATATAATGACCATTTCTGTCAAAAAGGCATATAGTATAACTATATTAGAAAATATAACAAACTGTTGATCCATGAAAATCTGGATTTGGATAATTGTAAGTGTGATTGCCGATAGTACCATTGGTAAGGTAACGGCCAAACGGATTCATAAAAAATAACTTCAGGTCAAATAATTTGCTAATGAAGTCGTTAACTAGCATGTAACGAGTACTTAGTGTGCACCTATTTATTTTCTCTCGATTGTATAGAAAACCCAATGCTTATTTGAAACGCTATCGAGTCCGTTTCCTGCGACTATAACCAGTGCTTGGTGTCTCTGGGGGTATTCTAAAGAACGCTTAAATACGAAGTAAAATAGTATACTAATCGTATCAGACATTTCATCGTTCTAAAAGATTATATCCAATATTTGCAATTTTTTGAGTTACCATCAAACATGTCCGCGAGTTGGCGACCCAGTGTTCCAATTATGTCGAAAACTCCGGAATATCGCACATATGTTAGAGTGTTTCAACCAATTAAGAGTTCAAATGGTTGCGGCTATAGAAGCACATATGAACACTAGCTATATGCATAGTTTCACTTTATTTTGTATACATAGAATATCAACCAATTTAAGTAATACATTCTTACACCTTTTTTGCGAACATTTTTGTGATTTGTAAAGTCGATTGCAAGTTTACTGATTATTCAGGCACTTGAGCCCGTATAAACCAACCGATTTTTAGATTTCAGTCAAAAAAATATGCTTAATATTTTAAGGTACTAAAACTTCTTTAAGTCAAGTGTATTATTATTATTTGATAAAAACCATAGGTAACTATAAAAGCACCATTTCGAGCCTGTATATAAATTCAAACTCTGATTTAGATTTATTCATAAGTCTACGACTTGGTTGATGAATACCTAATCTGAAACACATCATTTATATCTGCCTAACGTATCAGATACTTGGGCAGCAACTTATCAAATAGGATTTCATCCCTTCCTGTTTTAAATACATGTGTATTCCAATGTCTAGCATTTACATATGCAGCCAAATTGCGTTCATAGCTAGAAATGATCATATTCGTTGATTTGTATATGAAGAGTGGCATAACACATGCTATTTTGAATAATAAGGCATCAGTTTTAAACTCCAGCCCTTAGTTTTGAAACGTATTTACACTCACAACACAGTTAAAATACTGCTCAGTGCCTATGTTTCCATGATTATTAGAAATGTCTACTCTTCCGATTCGAATTTTCGGCTGAAAGTTGTATTGTTTATTTGAACCTTGTTTTGAGAGTCTTTTCTTATCACTGCCAAACATCATGCGATTTATCGAATATTTTTTGTTTGGCACTGTTTATTTATAATTATAATAATTAACAAAGTCAAAAACGATTGCAATGGTTGTTCTCTTTTCCATCGTTATTAATGCATAAAGTCGAAATCAATGAACTCGTTTTTAATGTATTAAGTCATAAACCTAAATATATGGCACACCAACGTAACTACATGTATCTAGGCAATTTCAGAATTGTTGTGGACAGCACCCGAGTTGCTTCGCGACCAAAGTCAGTGCGTCCGAGGCTCCCAGAAGGGTGATGTGTATTCGTACGGAATCATTTTACAGGAAATCATACTGAGATCCGGTCCATATTCGTATAACCATCTAGATCCCGAAGGTGATGTGATTTTCTCATGAATAATCCTGATATGGCGATAACAATAATAATGACGGTGATTTTGCTATTGATATTTGTTTTAGTAACCTTGGTCAGGAGGGTTGTCCTATTTAAATGACCATCTTATTCATTCTATTATTGTAAATGATGATGAGTATTCGGACGATGTCACAGCAGATAGTGTACTGACCATAACGCTAATGAACCAAATGCTAATATTGATTATTGTGCCGAGTACGTCAATATATTGATCAAATAGCACTTTGACCGATGTACGGTAGTTATTTAACGAGCACGAAGACGAGATCAATTACTTGAGTGATGGCAAAAGTAGCTGCAAATGTAAAAAAAAACATTTTCAAATACCACAGCATGACTTTACTTGAAACCAATAAATGTATTCCGCCATATCTTAAATTTTCTTTCAACATTACTACTTTCTATTCATTATTAAATGTACAAATTCATTGACTACATCTTTGTCTTTTGCTTATTTCAGATATCCTTCAACTTATAATCGCAAAGCAGACGCCCCCTTTCAGGCCGGAAGTACCTACAGAAGAAACAATACCGGAACTCGATGACATTATGCGCATGTGTTGGGAAGAGGTTCATATGTTCCGCCCGACCTTTGATACAATATTGGAACTGTTGAAGAAATTGAATAACGGAAAGTAAGTTATTGCTCTATTAAACGAAAAATAAAATTGTCGAGAACAATATGCGCGAGAGCTTGTCGGTTGACTTGATTCTTTCCATCAAAGGCTTTGCGTCGAGTGCGAAAGAATCCATCGATTTAATTACTGCATATCTGCTTAGGAAATGCGTAGTTCCCGGAGATAGATTTCTAAAAACTTCACTAAATCTTGTTAGCTTTTGCACAGGTCTTGATAACATATCTTGATTATAAAATAGTGTTTAATACTACTACTCGTCTTAAACGATGCATTTGTTTTATACAAAAAATGTACAATGACATCTGAAGAATGATTGTGTTACAACCTTACTTCAAACTTCGAGTTTTCGTGTTGTTGTTTTTTTTTTCAAATCAAAATGATAACTTGACAGCAGCAAACGGTCTATGAAACGCTCCAAAACGCGTCAGATTATTTATCCATTCAACGGATACCACCGTTATGCTATTTAATACTGACATCACACGCACTATTAATTGGCATTTGAAACGAAACGCGTTTAACTTAGTTTTAGCATAAAAATTGCTAACTTATTAACAGATGCTTAGACAAGAACACTTAGTCATTTTTAAAAGAAACCCGTTTGGTTTCTATGACAACTTACTGACACAAAATTTTTGACATACCCAAACAAAAAATATTTAAATGCGACTTGAGTAACTACAGCTTTTACAAATTCGAACTAAAGGCTTGTAAATTAACCCTTTGCATGCTGGGAAATTTATTCGTCTGCGAAAATGTCGTCTGCTGAATTTCTCAAAATAGCATTTTTTATAAATACTACCAGAATAGCAAACAGTTTGGATCCTGATGAGACTCCACGTTCTGTGGCGTCACATCTGGATCCAAACTGTTTGCAAAGGCCTTCAAAATTCGGTCCCAGTACTTAAAGAGTGAACGGCCTGTTTGCAGAACAACGAACCTTGTGGACCAGATGGTGCACATGATGGAGAAGTACGCTGACCACCTTGAAGAACTCGTTAACAGCCGCACACAGGAGCTAGAGATAGAACAGAAACGCACAGAAGACCTGCTTTGTAGGATGCTACCCAGGTTTGTTTTAATTGTACGTTTTAAATAGGAACGTAAAGTTTATGCCTGTGGATAGAACAGAAACGCACAGAAGACCTGTTGTGTAGGATGTTACCCGGGTTTGTCGTCATGATTGTATGTGTTAAACAGGAACGTAAAGTTTATGCCTGGTGTAAGAAGACTTTACCTCGAGGTTTTTGAACACATGCCGCACACATTAGCTAGAGATAGAACAGAAACGCACAGAAGACCTGCTTTGTAGGATGTTACCAAGGTTTGTCACCATTGCACGTGTTAAATAGGAACGTAATAACTGTGGTAAGAGTACTTTACCTCGAGGTTTTTGAACATATGCCGCAGAGAGGAGCTAGAGATAGAACAGAAACGCACCGAAGACCTGCTTTGTAAGATGTTACCCAGGTTTGTTGTAATTGTACGTGTTTAATAGGAACGTAAAGTGTATGCCTGGTGTAAGAGTACTTTACCTCGAAGTGTTTGAACATAGGCCGCACACCGGAGCTAGAGATAGAACAGAAACGCATCGAGGACCTGCTAGAGTAGGATGTTACCCAGGTTTGCATAGTGACGATTGTCTGTTTTACCCAAGTTAGCATAGTTACTATGGTTTGTTATAAACAGTTACGCAGATCAAATACCCTTGGCAATAACTGTTTTCTTCGATGTTGGTGCAAATCCGCATCAGCTAGAGTTGGAACAAAAAAGCACTGAGAATTTGATGTGTAGAATGAATCCCAGGTCTGAATTGTTACCGTACAGTAATTGCCCTTGGTGAGAGTAGTTTGCCTCGATGTGTGTGCAAATGCTTATCTTTATAGGTAAAACCATCCTTTATAGCACAAAGTCACTTCCAGTCGCCGCCTTGTAGATACACAGTATTGCTAAAATTCCATCTTTGGGTAACACATATGAGCATATTTACCGCCCTTTGTAACTATATTATTGTGTACCTTAATCATGTTGCATTTTCGAATGCGAGACATAATAGGCACGAACCAAGCATCCATAATGATTTTAATTTAGAATTGGTCCGTATATTTATCAGGTCGATAGCGAACGACCTGAAGTTGGGCAAGATGGTCGCGCCTGAGACGTACGACAGCGTCACAGTCTTCTTCTCCGATATTGTCGGATTCACGACTCTTTCATCGGAGAGTTCCCCGATGGAGGTTGGTTCGTTTGTTTGTTTGGAATCTTCGACGTTTTCAATTGAGACCAGTTTCATTGCGTAAATAGGTTATTTTACTTAACACGGGGATCAGTAAACTGTCTGTGTTTTGAGGCAGTCTTTACAAATTGCGCATACATATGCCAGTAAATGGAAGATGTGGGAGGGGCGAGGTCGAACAAAGGATGTTATTACAAATCCCCACAATTCCGGCCGGAATTAAATGCACTCTTTCCCGATTTAAATGAAATAACTGCTTAGAATCCTCATATAAATATATGATTTATCAATCGATTAAACGCAAGTCGGCATACTATAAACTATGTACGAGATCTATGTTGTCGCTTTTTTGCGATTCCATTTTTACCATATTAAACTAACTATTTTTCAAACGTCATCATAGAGTTGTGTATAACAACAATTTAGTTGGAGCTAAATGTAAGTATCATTTAGAATGCAAGTGACACATAAGATTGACCGAGTTTTTACCTATCTTTGAAGCAGTAGCAGACTATTCACGTTTTACCAGCTAGTGTAGTGCAACACGATCACAACAGACACCAACATTTACTCCTCATAAATGTTCAACATTTTCAGCGACAGAGTTATATCAAATACTAATACGCCAAAATCATTTACAAATTAACACACGAGACTTAGATAACAGAAATTGCCACACTTAACCATTTTACAAATGTCAAATCCACACGAGTTTGAAGTCAATACGCATGCAAAATTGTTGTTTAAAATCATTAGGGAATATGTGAGTAACCCATGACGTCACATATATTGTCCAACGCGTTATGAGAAAAGCAAATACGTAGTACCAGTGTAGTTATTTTTGTAATTTTATTTGAAATAAAGTAAAGTGCATATATATTTTAAAACTTCGTGTGATGCGGCATAACAAAACATCAAGACTTATTCATACTCTTTGAACAAATGACTAGCGTAATAGTCCCTATGTATTCTTGCGCATTAGCACATGAGCTATTAGAAGAACGTAACGTGTTCACGATTCGGATTGATTTATTGCTTTGACATGCACTTGTCAATTGTGTTTATTTTTTATGGCCGTTAGCGTGGTGCAAGATATTGTTCAATAGCGAAGAAATCGAGTGTTACAAACATTTCGGTGTCGAGAATTGTAGGTATTAATCAATCATGTGAATCTGGTTGGCGGCAATACACAAATCATACAAGCCTTGTTCTGAGAAAACTGGGCTTAATGCATGTGCGTAAAGTGTCGTCCCAGATTAGCCTGTGCAGTCCGCAAGGCTAATCAGGGACGACACTTTCCGCTTTAATGGTATTTTTAGTTTCAAGGAAGTACCTTCTTACCGAAAATCAAGTTTAAGAGGAAAGTGTCGTCCCTGATAAGCCTGTGTGGACTGAACAGGCTAATATGGAACGACACTTTACGCACATGCATTATGCCCAGTTTTCTCAGAACAAGACACATATAGTCTGTATCTACCTTGATGCTTTGGTCAGATACAGATAAATAGCCATACGTGATAGTTCTTTCTTTAATGCTAAACAGTCTATAACAAAGATATGTAATTAGGATGCATATACCTTAAAACGGCGCAAGCATAAGTAGTTTATTCACCTATAAATGACGGCAATTCGAACTTTATTGCGACTCGTACATGATTTACTGAATATAAATGGATTTTAAGCGGGGCACTTCATGTGTCTGTGTCTTTATGAAAGTATTGAATATGATTTAAGAATGATGCTGTTGGCATGGTTACTTTTTTATGGTATTTCCGCTGGTTTTGCTCCTTATTAAAAAGCGTGCAAGGACAATTTATAAACACTATTTTCTGCAATATTTTGAGTATATACAGTGCCACCTTTATGAGCCGCGCTCAGTGAAAAGGGGGTTTTATGCATGTGCGTAAAGTGTCGTCCCAGATTAGCCTCTGCGAACTGCACAGGTTAATCTGATACGACTCTTAACGCACATGCATTTAATCCCGCTTTCAAAGAGCAAGGCCCATATTTATTTACTTTTCCTTCAGGTTGTTAACTTTCTGAATGATCTGTACACGTGCTTCGACACGATTATTGAGGACTACGATGTATATAAGGTAATAGAAATTATAAGTTTATACTGAGATCTTCGGTGCGTATTTCAGTCTATAAAATCATGTAATTTTACATTGCGTACAATACCTCGATACATTTTAATGTGTATACACAGATGTGGGAATCATTTGATAGTCAAGATGGCGATGTCAATTCCGAAACAGGTATTTTTCGCCGTTTTATATATGTTTTATTACATTTGTTTAATCTTTAAATGACGCTCAGTATCCAGCCATATCAGTAAGAAAGTGGTTACAGTATAGTTCCTATTATAATTTGCTTTATATCTCGACTTAACTCGCTGTGAATTTTCTTAGTGGATTTGTAAACAGGTCATCCCGCTTAGAAATTTTGTAGCGAGTAAAGTCGAGATATAGAGCAAGTTTTTATACGAAATAAACACTAAAAAGTTCCTTTCTGACATTGCTGGAAAGTAAGCGGCAATTATCAAAAGAATTAATATAACATTAATGAAAGCAAAACGGCGCAAAAATGTCTCGGCATTGATATCGCCATCTTGACTATCACGTGATTACCCTGACTTATTAAAACATACCTTACTGGATGGGTCGAGAGAGAGAATGTTTGTATATGCATATATCAGCTTTGTAGTAAACAAATGTAGCAGTATTGTTCACTACGCTGTTAAATAGTATCATATGTTATTATTTTTATTTATTTTCCTTTATATATATACCTTTAATATTCATTGACGTTTTTTAACGTTTAACATCCTTACCGCAGCGAAGCATTTAATCTAATGACGTTGTACATGCATCGTGTTTCTCGAGAACTGAATCCTCGCAGTATATTTTAAATACATATTTGAAGAATGTTTTTCATGTTTCGCTACAATGTTGTTGCAAATCTGCAATATTTCAAATTTTAATACCATGCTTATTAGATTGATTGTTCGCGAAGGATATATCTTAAGTAGACTGAAATGTTCGCTTTAAGTCGGATCGCTCATTACTAAGGTTATTGGACGGATGCACGTACAATGTTTGAAAATTACTAATGACGACAGTAGATCGGATAATATAATAGCTATATAAGACAAATATGTAAGCGATGAGCTTTTGGATTTCATATTAAATGGATTCTTTACTCGTATTAGAGTATCCCTTTAAAGACAAATATAAAATAATTTATGCGAGTGAGAATGAAGATAATTCTCTTGACATGTATTAATGATATTTATTCAAACAGCAGAAATATGACGATCACTTCATGGTTGTAAAGTTATTCAAATAATTCACACAAACCCATTGCAAAATGAATTGCACGCAATGTCCTTGAAAGAACACATAATTATAAATGGCATATATGGTGGAAAGGGTATTCAAATGACTTACACAAACCGATTGCAAAAAAAACATAAACGCAATATCTTTGAAATAACGTTTAGGTACATGTCGTTTTAGTGGATACCATAGGCGACGTATTTATAATGGCAAGGGCATTCCAATAAATAACAAAAACCTACTGAAAGAAATATCGAACGCAATATCTTTGAAAGAACGTATGTTAATATACATCTCCTCTATGGTAGAAATGGTATTCAAATAGCTCGTCAAATATACCTATTGCAAACATTGAACGCAATATATACATGAAACAAAAACCTTATGCAAATCATACTGAACGTAACATTGAACAAAGTTAACGTATAAGAAACTCATAGTTTAGCATCTTTACCGTAACATTGTTCTAACAGGTGGAAACTATCGGTGTCGCCTTCATGGTGGAAAGGTTACTTAAACAACTTAACAGCCTTATCGCGATAAAAAATGAATCATATATCTTTATATAAAGATCGACCTATATATCGCTTAGGTGGAAACCATCGGCGACGCCTACATGGTGGAAAGGTTTCAAATAACTTAACAACCGCATCGCGATCGAAAATAATCCTTATATCTTCATATAGAGATCTACCTATATATCGCACAGGTGGAAACCATCGGCGACGCCTACATGGTGGTGAGCGGCTTACCTCAGAGGAACGGTAACAAGCACGCTGGTGAGATAGCGACAATGGCTCTAGATCTTCTCAGCTCCGTGACCACGTTTAGAATACGGCACCGACCCGAGAAACAGTTGCAGATGCGGGTTGGAATACACAGTGGTAAAATGAAAAAGAAAACCTTACGAAATAATAAGTTAACGCTTTCTGTGGTGATTGGTAATGTTCGGCCTGTTCCAGCAGGCTCTTGTTGAAATTATGTTCCTTACATAGCTGTATTGACGACTTTCCAGCAGCTGGCCTCTCAGTTCTATTTGCTTTTTTTTCAAGATCATCTTAGAAATTAAGTTAGATCGGCCATTTAACTAACGTTTTCGTGATGCTCTAGCTATGTTCGTGTTGAATAAGGATGGTCAATGGCAAACATCTACCAATTTTAGATGTACACGTTAATGTATCGATGTATCGAATAGGATCCAAAGTGGCAATCATGAAGAGTCCCACTGTAAAACCTAACAATATTCTAGCGTGATTTGCCTCTTTCCTTTGCTTCCGATTTTCAGAGGGGGTAATTACGTGATAGTCAAGACAGTGACGTCTATGCCGAGACAGTTAATTTTCGCCGTTTTAAACCCTTTATTAATTGTGTTAATTTGTTTAATGGCGCTCACTTTCCAGTCATCTCAGTAAAAAAAGGGATAAGCGTTTATTTCGTATTTAACTTCGCTTTATATCTCGACTTTACTCACCGCAAATTTCCTTAGTGGAGCTCCAATTATGTCATTCCGCTAAGAAATATCACAGCGAGTAAAGTCGAGATATAGAGTAAATATAATTATGAAATAAACGCCAGTATCTTTCTTGCTTATATGGCTGGAAAGTGAGCGGAAGTAAAAAATAATAATACCAGAAATAAAGGGTATTTAAGGTATTAAACGGCGAAAAATACCTGCATCGGCATGGACGTCGCCATCTTGATAATCACGTAATAACCCTCTCTGGATCTTGTTAAAACTGAATCATTTAAAATCATTTGTTTGCTTTAAATATGTAATTTGTCCAATCCCCGCCAGGTTCTGTATGTACGGGTGTGGTGGGACTGAAAATGCCCCGGTTTTGCCTGTTCGGGGACACAGTAAACTATGCCTCAAGAATGGAGTCAAGCGGCCTTGGTAAGTACATTTTTCTCAGGCTGCAAAAATGGTACATTTTGAGCACATAATCATAACATCAAATGTTTTGGAAATTGTATTAAAATGTAGCAGACATAATAATATAATTTAAGTTTACAAGTTTAAATTGTTTGGTAAATAAAAATGTAATCATAGATGTAATCATGGTGTTCAGCGATAAAATGAATTTGCGAAAATTGGGTCGAAATGATATTAAATAACACGGATTCTGGGTTTTTGATAAGCACTATGAACATAAACTAAAAGTTCGGTCGTGAAAAAATCAGTATACAGTTCTTCCCACAACATTGATCACAGTGCAAAATCTTTCAACGCGAGAACGTTGTATTCCAAATAGATTCACACCCAAAGAGAAATTGTACAATTGAAAGTGCGGTGTTAACTCCGCCAACAAAGGGTTAGGGGTAGGGGTAAAGTTAGGGATAGGGGTAGGGTTATGGATTAGGGGTTAGGGGTTAGGGGTAGGGTTAGGGGTTAATTGATGTGTAATATCTATTTTGTATCTGTTATTTGTGTCTTATCTATCTGGAAAACAATGCCACCCCTTTCAACGTGTTATGTGAGTGCGTATTTTTGTTAGACAAAACTTACATGAGTAAAAATTGAATATGCACCGATTGTGTCTGGTCAGTAAGCGAGTCACGTCGTTTACGTTTACGGTGAATGGTTAGGGTAGGTTAGGAGATAATGACATTCTAAGTGTATATAATAACTTAAGCCCAAACGTAAACGTATAGCTTGATTTTACCCAAAGAGAGGACTACGCACTATTATTCGCTGATGATCTCATTCAATATTTCTAGCTTTGCGTATTCACGTGAGCCCCCAGTGTAAGACCATTCTGGATCAGCTGGGCGGATACTACTTCCACTGCAGAGGACCAGTGACTATGAAGGTCGGTGACAGTATTAACAATTACATTATATATAGCATGGTTTACTCTAACATACGTATAGATTATTTACGACATATTCCAAAGTTTTCCAGTTTTAAATTTTCGATACAAACTCGTGTCAAAAATAGTATCATGTGTTCTGAATAAAAACAGCTAGCATGTTAGTTCATGACGTTTATGAACGTTATCGCATGCTTCTCGATGATTTTAAAAATACGAACAAAGAAGCACATTTCGTCGTAAAGAATCTAAAAAGCGCAACAAACACCCGGATCTGGAAAAGCATAGTAAAATATAGTTTTCATTATTATAAAAAAAACTCGTATCAAAATAATAATGTAGAATTGAAAATATTTTTTCGTTAAATTAACACCTTTTTTGGTGCGAGGCTAAAGGATGCTTACTTAACACCTCTTGCTTGAAGCCCTAAGCATTCAACCAGCAAATATGAGTTAATTGGCCGTTAACAACGAAAAAAAAATTCTTATGTGTGAATCGCGTTTTAAACATGTTTTCAAATAGCTTTTTAGTTGTGAACGGTAGCTCACAACTAATGTAGAGTGGCATTTTTGCAAGTCAGTGTGCTGTTAAGTACGCTAGGAACGATAACTGCAAGTCAGTCTGCGGTAAGCTACGCTAGGAACGATAAACACTGCCTGTCTGCACTACCTGCAGTAACAATATGCAGACGAAGAATGCTAGGAGCGTTTGCTCTACTACTGCATTGTTTGTATTTAATCAATAGTGTTGAACTAGACAACATTGGCCAGTCTAGTGTTTATCATTGACATCTGTACATATTAGCTGCTTTCAGTGCAAACGGGGCTTAATACATGTCAAATAAGATTAGCTTTTGCACACTGTGCAATGCGCACAAGCTAATCAAGGACGACACTTTCTGATTTTATGGTGTTTTTTGTTTAAAGAGAGTCTCTGGTAATGGGATGACAATTAATGTATATGCATTAAGCCCTGTTTTCCCAAAATGAAGCTTAAATTATCTTTTTTATTAATGATTTGAAGAATAAAAAAACACATCTCGACCTGTTCTTGAAGACACACTCTTTATAAATTTGAATGGGGTGTGTTCATTTCAAACTTGCGATAAAAAAAGCTATAACATAATTTTGAAAACTGAGTTGCGTCTAAGATTTTACAACAGCGAACAAAGTCAGTGCCTTCAGCGTTTTGATTAAACATGTGTTCGAATCGCTTGTTAACAGGTCTTCGAATCGCATTTTTTAATAGTTGTTCGAACCGGTTTTTAAACATGTCGAGCGATTAAGAAGTAAGAATATTCACTAGGAGCATTCTACGTGTATTACGACTCTGATATATTGATATGAAAAATACAGATAAAATGAACAGATGAAGTATGGGGAGTGATGTAAGGGAACATAAAATATGCACTGATCTCTGTCATTATTTTCAGGGCAAAGGCGAGATAACGACATTCTTTTTGATCAGTAAAGAAGGCTTCAACAAACCATTGACGGACCTCAAACTTGCTGTTCCTATAGAAGCGCATGAGTTTAAATAACTATACACAATTCCAAGGGATCAATCTAATGTCTTTTTTTATCCTGTGTACGATTTGCTGGACTGTTCATCTATTAACCCTTTCCCACTCAGAAACAAAGTGAAATGGCTATGTGCAATCAGAAACAAAAACAGAACGGCCTGCGAGTATCTCGCAGTATGTTCAGGTTTTATGCTGTTTGCTGCTCATCATAATCTTAGGGTTGGAAATTTAGCCTTTAAAACTTGAATCTAGTAAGAAAGGTGTTAATTTAAATTTAAATTTCTAAGGGGCTATAAATGCGTAAAAATTCGTGTCTAAGTGACAAAGGGTTAACATTTAAATTGACCTATTGTTCTACGCGGTATTGAAATGCCGTACACTGCAAGCGGCGTTACCTCCCTTCTGTGGATTACTGTAGACACTGAGTCATGAAATGCGACCCGCGTGAATCTGGAAGGATTTTTATCTTTTTTAATGATTCTTATTTAAAGCAAATCAATGTCATGTTCTACTCAAGAATGTACATGAAATATTGGAATGTATAAAATAAAAAAATATTTGATGCATATAAGTCATTAACATCTGTCATGCTTTTGTAAAATCAGAGCCTCTTGGATAAAGCTAATTTGTGAAAAACACTCCAAGTATGAGTATGTAATAACAAAAAGCAGAGTACATTTTTAAAGTTGTTATAAAATGCTGCGTTGGGTTTGACGTTGGTTATGTAGATTATTGTGCAATAATTGTTGAAAAAAATGTTATTTTTCAATAATATCTTATTTAATTCTTGTTGTGATGAGTATGCATATCAATAACTATGTAATAATGATGCCTACATGTTTAATACTGTAAACGTTATATTGGTATCTATGTTATTTTAATTCTTATTAAATTGTTTATCTAATAAAAACATTTTCCAAGTTTTGATTTCACATCCTCGATAAGATGTTTTTTTCGTTTCAATGAAAATTGTTGCAGTTAATTGCAGACAATAAACCTTTTAATTTTTATTAATACGGGGAAGAGCATAATGATGATGATGATGATGATGATGATGATGATGATGATAATGATGATGATGATGGTGATGGTGATGGTGATGATAATGATGATGATGATGATGATGATGATGATGATGATGATGATGATGATGATGATGATGATGATGATGATGATGATGATGATGATGATGATGATGATGATGATGATGATGATGATAATGATGATGATGATGATGATGATGATGATGATGATGATGATGATGATGATGATGATGATGATGATGATGATGATGATGATAATTATGTAGAATAATAGAATGATAAAAGACTTAAGATAAACGGACGTAGCAAAAACACAGTAATTAAGTCAAATTTAACGTATACTGAACTTTTAATCAATACCACATCGTCAAGCATAATGTGCAATTCGTTCCTTTAAATCTACGATTTGGATTTATATGTCTAACCGATCTTGATAAAATTGCTTTTCACACTTGAACATAGTGCATTTGTTTTCTTAAATTCGTTTTCAACGGCGCCTTATCTTCCAAATAGTTCATATGCTGAACATGTTCTTCAAACCACCTTGACTAAGCAAGGATATTTACTTTAAATACATATACACGTTTCACGAATAATGGTTAACAAAATCGAATTGATAAGGAAACAACTTCATTAATATACATTTATACATAATGAGTATGAAATCGATATCTTTCAGGTGTGAGTTATTATTATTTCGGTGCGTGTTTGTATAGATCTGTTTATAAAAAAAAGAATGACTTGTAAGTAATGCATGTACCTCGCTATCGCCATTCACCAAAAAGGACGGATAATAAAATAGCTTGGCCTATGTTGAAACCAATATCATGAATAAACCAAGCAGCATACAGACGCGTGTGTAAGTATCGGATCATTTTGCATCGAATAAACGCATGGCATAGTTACGCTCAAGCCAGTAAAGGGATAGTGGTTGTAAGGCGACTTAAGTAATTTTACTACAATCGGCATGGTAAGCTAACATTTATATGGATCGCGCTCTGTACAAAAGGGGGTTAATGCATGTACGTAAAGTGTCGTCCCAGATTAGCCTGTGCAGTCCGCATAGACTAATCAGAGACGACACTTTCTGCTTGTATGATATTTTCTGTTTGAAGAAAGTCTCTTCTTAGCAAAAGTCTATTTACAGCTCAAAGTGTCATCCCTGATTAGCCTTTGCGGACTGCACAGGCTAATCTGGGACGACACTTTATTATCATGCATTAAACCCCATTATCACAGACCACGGCCCATATCTTATTTGAACGTTTTTGCTAAACGTTGTAACTAGGCTAACAGTAATGTATAAATTGTAGTTAATTATTTCTTCACGAGCTGCTTATCAGCGTACAATCAATACTGAGACATCGCAGGCCTCAGTGTATTTATCTGTTGTTTACAAATGATATATAGCTCGCCAGCGTTAAAGGGGCCTTTCCATGTTTTGGTCAATTGACAAAATTAAAAAAAGTTGTTTCGGATTCGCAAACTATCGTTTTAGTAATGATATTTGTGAGACAGTAATACTTATCATTTACCATGCTCTAAAATAGCCATTATATGCATTTTTTGACGATTTAAAACCCCGAAAATTATAACGCGAAACGAGTTAATAATTTGGAGAGTTCTGTTGTTGCCGTTATATTTTGCGAAACTACGAGGATTGCTGATATGAAGTATAAAATACATCTATCATTGCATGAGCACGGATGGTCGAGTGGTCTAAATGGTTTGCTTTTTACTCCAGGACTCCAGGGGTCAGTGGTTCGAGCACTTTAGAGGATTTTTTTTTTCTTTATTCTTGATTTTTTTACTGGAGCTTTTTAGATCCAATGTTTACCTTTATCAATATAAAGCATTTAATGTAAAACTTCAATACATGCCACAATCTGTGAAAAGGCCCCTTTAAAGCTAATATATCAATACATTCTAGGCCGTTAATATGACGGGTCATTGGCCCTAATTTTATAAGTGCGTCTTAATGATACCAGACTTGAGGTTATTAAGTCGATTATAACTACATTGATATCTAAAGTTTGTTTTGAAATGGTAATATATGGTATAATTAATTCAAAATATACATTCCCTTTCAACGTTTCGCATGTTCACTTTGGTCAATTCTGTTATGGAAACGCAAATTACTTTCTTTTAGGAAGTTCATTTTAATATATCATTCCATTTAGGACTTAAGCAAAGACCAGCTTGTTAGAAAGACGCTGGAGAACTACTCCGGGGCATCGAATCTCACGCACAACGAGAAAGTGCGAGAACTTATGGCGGCAGGGAAGACAATCTATCATTTCGGATTCGGTCAATCGCCATTCCCTATTATGAACAAAGCCGCCGAAAGGCTTAGCAAACATGCATCGAAGGCCGCTTATTTGCCCGTGGCTGGTAACTTTATATTTATATCCAGCGTAGAGCGTGCACATATCTGCATCTGCTTAAGCGTTCTGTGCATGATATGATGGTTGTCAAGTATACTCTAAAAATATATAAGTTGTTTTTTAATTAAAAAATAATTGGATCGCAGTTCATGTAAAATTATTATAATTAGGATGGTATGTGTTTGAAAAAAGTGTGTGGATCTATTACATGTATCTTTATAATCATAAATTATGTATGAGCATTATTTAGCCAACAGCAATTTATAACGCACATTACAATATTAATTTTCTTTTTTAGGTATTCAGGATTTGCGATATGCGATTTGCGATTTCCACAAACGTTATGACGACATTTCCCGTTCACCCGATGACGTCATAGTTGGCCCTGGAAGTAAGGAGCTGATATTTCTACTCATGAACATATTTGAAGGAGGTAAGATTCGTTCTTTCATTTTAGACGCATAATATTTTTAAGAACATTAACAAAAGACCCTGAAAATAAATCTGCTGACAAAAAGTTTTCTATGTTACAGTCGACGTGAGAACATCCATGTCACTGTATAGATCACAATCAATAAATCAATATGACAAGCTCTACGGAAGAATCAATGTGGTAACATTGTAACGAAATGTATGCGAATGATATGGTGTTTTTTTTTAAAGAAATGGCTGTATTGACCTAGCTTTTTAGGAAAATTAAGGTACAAATTCATGGTCGTTACGTCGTGTTGGTAAAGAAATTCCTTACTGCATGCTAAAGAGCTAATCTATGCGCGTATTTTATATTGACACAGTTTTAAAAATATCAATAGTTTTTACATTAAAACTACACTGCGCATACATGTTCCAGATTTTAGCCTTTGCAAGACGAGTATATGTATTTAATGTAACTCAGATTTTAAGATTTAACCCATCAAAAGAATGAATCTGTAAAAGTCGACGAAATAAACGTTGTATAATATAAAAATACAATATACATATACATGTAGTTGTTCGGACCATAGAATTTGACTTTCTGAATGGCATTTTCACAATCAAGCGAGATAAACGTATTTAGTTTCGAAATAGATTACATACCAGTAAGTATATTACGCGTCACTTAACAATCGCTTCATTCCTTCCATTCAGTATTTGTCTCAGAAAGTGGTCCCAGCCACGCATTCGAAACGTAAACTCCAAACGCACAAACATATTGATTGTGTCAAATTCTTACTTTGTTCACCTCAGATGGGCTTGTTAACAATTTACATAATAAAAAAACTAAAGTATTATTCCTCCCTCTTAAATAAGGATGAATCTTTATTTAACCAACATTATTTTTATTATGATTCACATTTATATTTACTCATGTTTAAAATATAAAAGACATTAAGACCCATCAAATTGTGAGTGGGTAAAGAAACGAAAATGGACAGAACGTATTTTTAGATGGTCGCTTTAGCGACCGTCTAAAGTGCTTGATGTGAAATTCAGGTCGATACGGCCTAGGTATGATTAACCCAATACCCGCTTGCGTATCCGCGCAAGAAAGAGTTGTATAATTTATGCAAGAGGTTTGAGTTCTCCAATTATGTGTATTCACAAATGGAAACATTATATTAATATCGTGTTATATTCAATATTTTCGAACGGTGTTTTATAGAAAAGAATCAATAAACAATGATCGTATTGTACGTGTCGCGGATGAGATTGTTTATGAATGATTAAAATAGTCCACTTTCTGCTGCGTCTGCGTGACGTAGTATTTTCGCTCAGCTCATTCATAACTCTGCGGCTGGCGATAAACAAAGGGGAGTCCGGGTGAGAATAACGCACTAGTATAAGGTTACGCTTGTTTATATTCACAGGTCTCAATTAATAATACGTTGACCACGAGTTCAACAATTATTACAGGGATACGATAGACAACATAAAAAATGTTTCATTATCGCTGAAACTGTTAAAAAACATTTAAATATAACAAGAATATTCTCTAAAAAATGTAGTCTTGCTGTTTTGAAATAAGGTTTGGAATTTTGGTTTCTAAATAACTTAATTCAAAACAAAAGTTTAATTATAGTGTTTTTTACATGTTAGTCGCATATTTACCGCATTATAATGTGTGTTATAATAGGCAAACCATACATTAGTAAAATTCAATCTGCCTTCGCACATAGAAGGAATGGGTCAATTGGGTGCTGCGTTTCCTGTGCTTACTTCAGTTAGAGGTCAATTCTTTACGTAATAGCAACCACAAGGCTCCGGCTTCAAAGGAATTGCGGAGCGATAATAAAAGTCGCATGGTATTTGCGTTTAGTGTCCTATTTGGTCACGTGGTTCTTTTTTTGCGGGTGTTTTGGCATTCATGATATGAGGCTATTAATAGATGTGCCTGTCGATAAACAAAGGGAAGTTTACGGGTTATAACAACGCAATAGGTTACGCTCTCACATACAACTCAATTACATAGTACAGGTCGTAAATTGAGAGATTCTGGGAAAAGTTGACGCTTATTTATATTCTCAATTTATAAAACGTTGAACATAAGTTCAACAATAACTTCAGCGATACGATAGACAAAAACAAACAAAAAGTTTCATAATCGCTAAACCCGAATATAACAAACAATTTATAATAATAATACGAATGACCTGTTTCATAACCTCGGTCATGCTACTACAGCGGGTATTTCTAAAAACGTTCTTTGGTTCTGAACAGATAGCGGCGATCTTTTGTATTTACGGGTGCTAGCAACGCAAAAGTAGAAGGTTAGTAGAAGGTTTAGCTTGTTTATATTCACAGTTCTCAATACATAGACAGTTGGATATGAGTTCATCAATTACTACAGGCATACTATAGGCAACCTCGAAAATGCTTTATAATCGCTAAAACCGAAAACAACTAAATATATTATATTAAATATATTTATAACAATAAATGTCTTTTAAAAATGTAGTCGGCGTATACGCTGACTTTGAAATAAAGTTAGCAATTTACTTTTCTAAATAATTAAATACAATTAAACAAAAGTTAACTTATTGTTTTGTGTTTTTCACTTGTAAGCTGCATATTCACCGCATGAAATGTGTGTTAGCATTGTCAAACCACACATTAGTGTGAGTTAATAAAAAATATACTACGGGAGAGCACTTCATATGTGTCCTCATATGCCTTGTTAAGAGTATCTTTCTTCACTATCGAAATATATCGTATGTTTATATTTGATTTAAACGCAGTTTTCTTTCGACACATTTAAATCACACGCCAATAGCGCCGTCATGCGAAAATGGGTCTTATGCGTTTCGGCAAGCGTTTGTTAAACCCAACATGTGCTTTTGCGCAGTCAGGCCATAGGCGATGCTGTTCGCTTTAAAATTACTCAATATGTTATGTTTCTCCTTACTAGAAGCAGGGATAGCTGAGTGGGCTATTAATATGATGGGCGCATATGGAATAAGACCCATTTTCGCATGACGAGGGTCATTACAAATCTCATTGCGAATTGAAAATGCCACATTTAAGAACAATGCTTTTTTTTTACAAAATTGAATTCAAAATAGCAAACTTGTTAATAATGGCAGCCTATCCACACATTAAGGAATGATTTCCAGACGTGCTGACCAAGTACGGCAAACATTGTGATATGATAATGAAACGATTTTCTCTTATCGTGACACTATACTATTTCGCTAATGATTGTTTTCTCATCTTGGAGGCAAAAGTGAAATTCTGCGAGATGGATTGTAACGCGTAATTGTAACAGGGCCACAATTTGTGTCGTTTGAGCATACAGAGAGAAGTCCGGAATTCCTTACACTGAACAGTGCTATATCCTTTAAATTGAGCACATACGCAGTGATGTAGCAAAAATTCAGAGGTTGTATCTCGAATCAGCTTATTAAATATTCGAAAATATTCATGCGTGTCTGTTGGCGTTATGTAAAAGTCACTAAGATGAAAACTGAAACAGCTACGCCTAAAAGCGCATTAGTGCTCTATACCTATGTTTATGTTAGCGTTGTTGACACCGTGTAAACTGCTCGGGTAACAAGTAAAGCATAAACAGCAATGTTTATATACTTTTATTCCTCCATTATACAAGATACGAAGATTATTGTATATTTTGAATTTGTATATGGTGTCAAAAATCAAAAGTTTTGTACACGGAACTTTCATTATAAATTTATATTCTTGGTGAGATAGTCATTTGATATTAGAAAAATATTCCTTTAATATGATGGTGACTGCAAATTTTCTTTATATTAAGTTCTCATAACCATTTTCATCATACTTTCTATGCTTTTAGAACTTCCAAAAAGCATGTTGTTTTTATTTTGTCTTAGTTATTTCTATGAAATAATAAGGATGATAAAAAGTGCACACAAAAAAAATCGACCCGTGCGCTATGACACACACTTTATAAAGTTGAATGGCGTGTGTTCATTTTAAACTTGCGATTGATTTTCAAAAATGAATTGAGTGTTAAATTATGCAATAGCGAACATCTTCAGTGCCTTCAGCGCTTTGATTTCTATCACGGGGGCATTCTGATATAGATATCATTATAATCTTGTAGTTTGGATCCTCGCTTCAGATACTAATGTCATAATACCCTCGTGGACTTCAGATTTCGTTATAACGATCCTTTTTCCATCGGGAACTTGTACAGGTATCATTGGCATAACTTCGTCGTGGACCTCAGTTTTCAGATATCAATGTCTGGTTTAGTTTGTTTCGATTATGTCACTAAAACACGTGTAAATGTTCTAATCATATAGCATTTCGAACGCATGTTTAATATGAAAGATGTGTTTATGATAATAACAATAACAATAATAATAATTATTATAATAATAATAATGATAATAAAAAAAATAAAATAATAATAATAATGATAATAATACTAATAATGACAATTATAATAATAATAATGATACTACTACTTCTACTATTTCTATTACTTCTACTAATACTACTACTACTGCTACTGCTACTACTAAAACAACAACTACCACTATAACTACAACTGCTGCTACTGCTGCTGCTGCTGCGTCTGCTTCTGCTACAACTACAAAAACTTCTACTTTAGATATCATTGTCATTTTCCTGTCAAATCCTTACGTTGCAGATATCATTATAATAATAATAATAATAATAATGACAATGATAATGATACTACTACTACTACTTCTACTACTACTACTACTGCTACTGCTACTGCTACTGCTACTACTAAAACAACAACTACCACTATTACTACAACTGCTGCTTCTGCTGCTTCTGCTGCGTCTGCTTCTGCTAAAACTTCTTATACTTCTACTTTAGATATCATTGTCATTTTTCCGTCAAATCCTTATTTTGCATATATCATTGTTATTTCCCCGGTAGGATTATTTTTATCAAAAGTATTTCACTTTTCCGCCGCGGTGACCTCGTTTCAGATATCATTGTCATTTCCCCTTCCTGGACATCATACAAGCCTCAAGTCCAGCTGTCCCAGCATGCACCGCGCGTCATAGTAGCCAACATGGCCGACAAGTGGAAAATCACACCAGCGTCATTTAAACAGGTACAGTGTAATTGTCTAGCTTTTGTTTTACAACAATCATAATATATAACTGAAGAGACAATTGTATTGTTTTGTCGTGAATCCAGAAACTCTCATACAAAATCGATAAATAGGAGACGGTGCCTGATATAAGTGCTTACCATAAAATATTCAATAGAAGGACATTGTGTTTCAATTAATACACACGATACTTATTGCTCTGATCAATACTATTCGATCAACACAAACTATGTTTCTGAAGGACTATTCAAACAAATATGCATCGGTGCTGACCTTGGCGTATGAAGCCTCCCTCATACAATAAAAAGCACCTTCTGATGGATGCAAGTCGCAATAGGTCTATTATTCAGGAAGAGCGGCGATCGAACTAACCCATTAAATCACAGGGCATAGTCCTTTACTTCTGTTAACTTCAACATTCTAGAGAACGCGTTCCATATCCAAATTATGAGTCTGCTAAATCGGCACTACCATTTTAGCTCACGACCAACATGGGCAGCCAGCTAATATGTTTAGAACCGTTAATCGCCATTTCTTACAGGAAATATAGTTTTTAAGCCTGACTTCAGTAAACAGTCCGAAACTGTTCCACAGGAGCGCCTAGCTGACAAAATGAGAATCGCGGCAACATCATATAGTGGGGCTTCCTTTCATATCGGTACTAACACGTATTTGTTAAAAGAGAAATATTAGCCGCATACCCTGTAATATACGGTGCACCACTCTGTCATCAGATGCATTTTGTTCTTCGTGTACATCAACGTCATAAAAGTTTCATCCGCCTGTGAATTCTTAGCTGATTATAGCCTCCTATACAAAAAAAGAATATACGCTCCAAAACCTTGCACGTTGAACTAGAAAAGCTCAGCAAATGTGAAAACAACTGCATGATGTCATGTAAACCAGCAAAACACTCTGCAAAACAAATCCATGCGAGTCTCCACCATGATGTGAAGGTCAAATGCTACAAGACACTCAAAAGGCCCACCCTTGTATATGCAAGTATACCACAACCAACATCAAAGCTGTACAGAAGTGCAGTGAATCAAGAGGATTTGCAACTGGCGACTTAAGGTCGACAAGCACTATTAGGCAAATGATGCACGACCAAGGCATGCGGACTGTGCAACAATGCCGAAATGAAGCAAAGTTTGTAATGATGTACATAAATATATACAATCTGTTTGACAGGCTGTGCCATTTACACTCTGACTTATTATTAACAATCCACGATGTCCATCATGCAGACATCTACAATTATTCCACAATGTAGATTAGTAACAGCATGCTGTGCGTTAAAGATACCATGTGACGTCGACCTTGAACTTGAACGCCCTAGGTTCCCATGGCTTTAAATAATTAATCTCGATATGTGTACGTGTTTACATTTATAACATATATTATACAACTATGTGATACATTCATTCAACTTCAACTAGCGTTGAATACACTTGTTGTTTATGATGGCCTAGTACATTTCTGGTTTACAGCATGTGCTATGTAAGCTAGGATTGCTTTTGCTAGTCGGATCGAATTCCTGTAACATCATTCTTTTTCGATTTCAGTTTCTTGAGTCTGAGAATTTCTCCACGGTTAAGCTTCTTATCCTTAACAACCCGGACAATCCTAGTACGTAAACTTGGTTAATGATGTTTAATATACGTCAAAATAACATTTATGTGTTCATGCTCTGTCATTTTTTCTATATTAACTGTTTGTAGGGCTTAACGAGAATGATTTCAGCTTACTCAAACACTTCAAATCCCTGTGATCTTTTATAAGATATCGCATATTTTAAACTTGATGCCATACAATCGCAGTGTCATTATGAAGATAAAGCAGCAAATGCTTCATCAAAGGAAATAATCATATGTTTTCCTTTTTCACGTCGCTCTGATGCATTATCGTTTAAGCGAACCCTTTTTAAAGGGACCTTTTCACGTATTGGTCAATTGTCAAAATTAAACAAAATTCTTTCAGATTCGCAAAATTTCGTTGCTATTATTATATTTGTGAGGAAACAGTAATACATGTACTGAACATTTTCCATGCTCTAAAATATCCATTCTATGCATCTTTTGAGGATTTAAAAACATGAACATTCTAAAGCGTTGCAACGCAAAACGATTGAATAATTTGGTGAGTTCTGTTGTGTCGTTATATTTCGTGACACTACGAGGATTGTTTATATAAAGTATAAAATACATCACTCAATATATGAGCACGAATGACCGAGTGGTCTTAGCGATAGACTTTTACTCCAGGGGTCACAGGTTCGAGCGAAGTTGAGGGTTACTTTTCTTTCTGTCTATAATTTTATTCTTGTTTTTTACTAGAGCTTTCACGATCCGATGTTTACATTTATCAGTATAAAGCATTTAATGATAAACTTTAATACATGCCAAAATCTGTGAAAAGGTCCCTTTAAGTTTTTTATAACCGATTCAATATTTTGTTGCAGAATTAATTGTATTTGTACATGAATACGACATAAAAATGGTTAAAGTTAAGATCGGATTAGCTAGATCTGAGGTATGTTGTGCTTTAACACTGGTAACTTTTTTAACACTGGTACCTTTGTCACTTTTCAGCCGGTACATTATACACGAAGGAAGAATTAATCTCTTTGAGGTAATAGTCTCTCTTTGAGGTAAAAGTCGACCTTAAAAATACATTCGGTTTTACTCTTTTAATTTCAAAATTAACTAATTCTGATTGGGAATTAAACAAAGTGTGACTGAAAATAAAAACTAAACGTTTATTTTATAACACGAAACACTGACTTTATGTTTGAATTAAAAACAAACAAGTGATCATGAATGAATTCATACGTTTTCGTTCCTAAATTCGTTGCAATAACTTGAAAAATAAACAATTTAAGCACCCTTAATATGTCCGTATTGTCACACAAAGCACAAAACAATGTGTGTATTACATTAAAGAATAAACCATACAATCACACTTTGTGTCTGTTTTCTGATACAAAACACAAAACAAAGACAAACGTTGACAAATAAATCTTTAAATATATGGAGTTAACAATAACTAGGGTAAATGTTGGTTATCTGTATTCGAAATCTCTACATTATTTGCAGGGACGTTTGCAGACAACACAAAGTCATTGTATTGGCCGACGAAATTTACGCAAGATTAACGTACGCTGGTGACTTCACATCGATGGCCCAGGTACAGCGATTTATATTTAATTGTGTATGCACATTTTATGAATAAGGCGGGCTTTAAGTTATTAATATATTGTTTTACATTAAGGGATCCGGGGCCGCAGGTTCGGACCCGTCGTTATTATCTCGCCCACTAACGCACACTTTACGGAAATATGATGACTATTACGATTTCAGTTTTCACACACAGCACTTAAAGACTTACAACTGTTGTATCTCCGTTTCGAAATCAACACATGTTCCTTTGCAATTCCGAAATGGGACTTATTCATGATCGTGTATTTTATGTGTATTATTATTATTCCTAAAATAAATTTATATTTTTATTTTTCGGCTTTCAGTTTAAGCTGGCCATAAATCTTTATGGATCGAAGTATTCGGATTTTTGTTATTGAGCTTCCAATTTTTCATTGTAATAATTAAATATTCGTTGACTTGTAAACAATAAACTATCAATATTTTGTGCAAGAGATTGCAATTTTAAATGATAGCGTCCTAAATACATTTTCGACTAGGCTTTACTCAACTAAATTTGCATAGATGTCAAGTTTAATGTTGGTGAAAGGCCATAATTTGGCACTCTTTGGTACGCAAGCGCAGTACATCCGTTCTTTTTGCTTTATATTTGTATCAAATTTATCAGTTTTGACCATAAATAAGCTACAATCTAATATACCACGTAACATCAATAGACCAATAAAGCCACATTATATAAAAATAATACCATTTAAATAAATAGTAAACTTTTAACTAGAAAATTAACCTTATTAATAACAACCCCGTTATTGCCGGCATGTTGTTGTTATTCAGCATAAATGCATAGCTTAAAGTAAGACATGCTTTATACCAATACAACCAATTAGTGCCGAAAATGTTTTGTATTGCTTACAATGTGTCGTCTATGTGTTGCATATGCCTAGGCCTCTGGCCCGTTAGGTCTTGGTTTGAACCAGCTCACAAATTTAGGCAAATGAAGAGTGCGCAGTAATTCACTATCAGTCCAACCTGCTTTATCAATCAAAACCAAACAAGAGTTACATTAAAACTGTTTTCAAAACCATTTTTGTGAATCGCAACCACAATTTCACATCTGAAAATGCGAGAACTTACAACACTGAGTGTCTTGCTAAAATGCTTCCCTGATAGTTTATATTAAATGGTAAACCGTTATTTTTTTAAACATATTCCAAAGCAATAATTTCTTTTACCAATTGAATGGTGCGCGGTGCCAATGTATTAATCATATCCCCTTGCGAGTTTGAAGTTTTTGCTCAAAAACCGAATAGTGCTACCGAAAGAGGGAAACAAAATCTGTAGAACAATATGCTTTGATTCATCACATGTTTGATGGCTGACCTGTCGGTCACTAAAAGGTCATAAGTGTTGCAACACATCTTAAATGCTGTGTTTTGTATTTTTTGTTAATGAACTATGAGACCAGATTTAATCATGTGTGTTTGTCTGGAATCTATTTTTATGGCAATTTCGTTAATCCCCTCTATATTTTAAGGTGTATCCGGAAGGCACCGTGTTGTGTTCTGGGATGTCAAAGTGGGCCAGTATGGGTGGATGGCGGGTAGGTACACATATCGAAATCAAAAGTGTTTTATATTTTTGCAACATGATAACAACTTTATTAAAATATATCAAATCCATGCAACATCACACAGTATCCTACTTGTAACATCAAAATGCAACATCACACAGCATTTCCAACTTGTTACATCAAAGTTTATACACATTAATGATAAAGTATTTAATAATTGTAAGTATTCCCATAATTGTTACCGTTTAATAAGGGAATGAAATGAAAAAGAAATAAGTAAATCAGTGAGGTAAATCCTTATGTAATCCACTGTGCTGGACTAATTGTTAACCTTGATTATATTCTTCAACACAAATGCTTTTATTTAGCGTGATAATCTTTCCCTGTCGAACAATATATTTTGCAAATTTAAATGAAAATATAACTTGTAAAAACGCCAAAAGAAAAATGACCTTTTTGGCTGATTTCATGACTGTTTTGTGTCATTGTCAAATAGCAAAAACAACTTTGTGTATTGATGACTTGTCTGGAATGAAGATATGAAGATACGTTCCTATATTGTTTTGAAAATAATTATTTAATCGAGTAATAAAACATAAATACGCTGTCCCAATTACATTGGCGATAATTTCAAAAAATCTCCATGTGTCGAATCTCAAAATTTTCAAGAGAACGTCTTCACCCCAGTAAACCCGATACCTTGCGGGTCGTGTAATACCATAGAAGACAGTGCTGTGCATTTTGGCATGAACTTACATAGGGTAAGTAAATTGGAAAAATTAAATTTTTCAAAGTCCCATTTGAAACAACTGTGTATTAACATTGATAACAAAGGTATTGGCCTACATGTAGACAAAATTCTGACAAATTTTCTTCAAAAATGAGCGAAATGTGGCTCCCTGAAGTAGAAGATTGGGCAAAACGGGCCATGTTCAGGCATTTAGGGGAGAAACAACTTCTCTAATTTGCAAGCCACTACAATAATTAAAGGATTTATACAAACTTTCACATGTCTGCCATAACCTCTCAGCAGGGCTTCTCCAGAAAACTATTTATTGTGGAGAAATTTGCGTTTTTAATGACCATGTTGGGAAAACATTGATACCATCTGGGGAGGACCAGGGAACCATATATGGGCAGTGAATTTATAATTCTTTTTCAGCCATTATGTTGCAATTTCTTTGCTTTGTAGAGGCCTACAGTAAGTGTATGTGGGCACATATGCATTCAATTGTAATTTTTATGCCTTTTATATTATCAATAGTGCCTTTTCAACATTCTCGAGTTTTATTTCTTTTTACCATCACTATTTGGAAAATATAAAGAAAGACTTGACTGTTTTGTCACATACATTAATTGGTTAGGTACATAAAAATGATGTCTTAATAAGTGTATATGGGGTTTGTTTGTATAATATTTATGTGGCGTGTTCTGAGACTTTTGGTGCTAATTCGGCAAGTGTCATAATGAGAAAAACTCACTTGAAATGAAGTCGCTAAACTTGCGCTTAATGTTTTGTTTATATTGCCTTAAGTTTTCTGTGATTTTACTGTTTAGCGTATTTAAGTAACATAAAAATCGGCACAGACTGGCCTATCAAACAAATAGTTGATTTTGACCTTTTAATTTCAATGAGCCGACTTGTTACTCCCCTTTTAACGAATTTGGCCATTGCTAATTTATAACCACAAACAAGACTTCAACACATGACGTTGATACCGATTTTATACATTTAACCACACAAAGTACAGTTGATTAAAAGAATAACACTTACCTTGTTCACAGACAAGTTTAATCATTGTTATGAATTCTTAAAGGATATTTGCTAGAAAACTTTACAGATAAGTTATTAAATGATTAAACTTTTAGTCATTTGTTGGGTGGGTGGGTGTTTGGGTGGTTGGATGGATGGATGGATGGATGGATGGATGGATGGATGGATGGATGGATGGATGGATGGATGGATGGATGGATGGATGGATGGATGGATGGATGGATGGATGGATGGATGGATGGATGGATGAATGGATGGATGGATGGATGGATGGATGGATGGATGGATGGATGGATGGATGGATGGATGGATGGATGGATGGATGGATGGATATCTGACCTTCTTGAGAAGAAGTTTGATAAGTTATTAATACCACACCACCAGAAAACACTAAGCATGTTTGCTAAATGCATGTGATATATTAAGAGGATGAAATGGAAAACAGTGCAAAAGCAACTATTCCTGTCTATCCCACTTGCAGATGTGATAATGCAAGTTGCCAACCAAAATGGGACTAATAAAAGCTCATATTACAGCTAGTTGCTGTAACAAATTTACAATCACAAGCAGTCTTTGATTTTGTGCAATGACAAAGATAGATTTTAGAGTAACAATAGCACTCATGCTGATATAATATGTTTGAATGTTGAAGACATTTTACCTATACTCACTTTATAACAGTATGCATTTTTAATGATTTATATTCCATTCCACAATAACGGCTTAAAATAACTGCATGAATTTATTAATGTTTAAATGGTTACCATGGTAACCACAAAGTTTTAATCATAGTCATGTAACTAACTCTGTAATATTTATGATCCCTGAATGTTTTGTTTTTTGATAAGTTTTATGATATGAAATTGTAAAATTAAATTATATATATAAAGCTAATAAGGTTGCATCGATATATGGAGTTTGAATGTTGTATGTTCATTTGTTCAAAATTTATTTCATGAAAACAAATCGGGCGGACAAACAGACAAAAATCGGGACGGACGTAACATACTGGGATAGGGACGGTCGGGACAAACTGATTCCTATATAGCCCCCAAACATACTTTGTGGCGGTATAATAATGTGTGTGGGGGTGTGGGGGGGGGGGCAACACTAGCATTGTGAAACAATGTAATTTTAGCACAAACTGGCAAACGAGTTTGTTATTAAGATAAAACTATCAGCTTTACATATCTAAAGTGGGCATTGAATAACCGCATTATATATAAGACAAAGGATTCAAGTTTCTGGAATGATGTTGGATGAAAGCCAAATAATATTGATGGAGGTCATTGAATGTATTAATAAGCATTAAAAGTAAATTTTTATGCATATGTGCCCACATACACATACTATAGGCCTCTACAAAGCAAAGAAATTGCATAAAAATGGCTGAAAGTTAGGTTTTTTGTCACGAAAAAGAATTAAAAGGTCACTGCCCACATATGGTTTCCTGGTCTTCCCCAGATGGTATCAATGTTTTCCCTACATAGTCATTAAAAACGCAAATTTCTCCACAATAAATAGTTTTCTGGAGAAACCCTGCTGAGAGGTTATGGCAGACATGTGAAAGTTTGTATAAATCCTTTAATTAGTGTAGTGGCTTGCAAATTAAAGCAGTTTTGTCTCCCCTAAATGTCTGAACATGGCCCGTTTTGCCCGATCTTCTACTTCAGGGAGCAACATTTCGCTCATTTTTTAAGAAAATTTGTCAGGATTTTGTCTACATGTAGGCCAATACCTTTGTTATCAATGTTAATACACAGTTATTTCAAATTGGACTTTGAAAAAATTAATTTTTCCAATTTACTTACCCGATGTAAGTTCATGCCAAAATGCACATCACTGTCCCCTATGGTATTGCACGACCGCAAGGTATCGGGTTTCCTGGGGTGGTCTTGCAGTTTTATAGTGGAAAATCTGTATACTTTATTTTTTAGGTCGGTTATCATATCTTCCCACCGGAACTGACGTCTTTGAAGAACGCTGTAAAGAACGCTGCAAGTAATACGTACACATCCGTAGCCGCCCCGATACAGTACGCAATCACAGAGGTAAGAGATAATTTGTTTTAAATGATTGTTGATAATGGTGGTATTGAGTATGTAGGTGATGATGATGATGATGATGATGATGATGATGATGATGATGATGATGATGATGATGATGATGGTGGTGGTGGTGGTGGTGGTGGTGTTGATGATGATGATGACGACGACGACGACAACGACGATGATGATGATGATGATGACGATGATGATAATGATGATGATGATGATGATGATGATGATGATGATGATGATGATGGTGGTGTTGATGATGATGATGATGACGATGATGATGATGATGATGATGATGATGATGATGATGATGATGATGATGATGATGATGATGATGATGATGATGATGATGATGATGATGATAATAATGATATTGATGATGATATTGATGATGATGATGTTGATGATGATAATGATGATGATGATGATGATGATGATGATGATTATGATAATGATGATGATCATGATGTTGATGATGATGATGATGATGATGATGATGATGATGAAGATGATGGTGATGGTGATGATCATGAATGAGACAAATATAAAGATTATATTATTAACGATTATGACGATGAAGAAACGAAGCAAAACTTGTTATTTAAATCATATTTGTGCTGTTTTATTGGTTTGTTATTATAATTCAATATAACATACGTGTGCAGGTGTTACACGACCATGCCATATGCGAGAGTTACATGTTCCACACCACCCGCATAATGGCGGCCGTAGCCGAATATTGCCATCGGTGGGTAATACACGTAATATTTTCTGGCGTTCCGACGGATTGTTTACAGGCCTCGTTAAGTTGTTTTTTTTACAAACAACGACAACATCATACATATAAACATGTAATTATCAATGGCAACCATGCTGAATATAAACTTTATCATTGTCTATTATACATAACGTATACCTCTTAAGCAATTCTGAGGTTCAAGATTCAAGTGCAGCCTACATCACTGCCGTAAGCTACAACTACAATTACTCCTTTACAAGTGCTACTAAATTTGCAGCAAAACCTAAAAAGCAAATTCTGTTTTAAAAATATACTACTATCACCAAATACAATTGCTCTGTGAAAAGGGGTTTTAATGCATGTGCGTGAAGTGTCGGCCCAGATTAGCATGTGCTTACCTCACAAGCATGTCAGGGACGAGATTTTCCGCTTAAACTTGGTTTCTTCCAATTTGAGTCTTTCCTTAAACGAGAAATACAATACACACTGAAAGTGTCGTTCCTGATTAGCCTGTGCTGACCGCACAATCTTATCAAAGACGACACTATCTTGGTTTTCCTCAAACGAGTCATCCTTTAAACGAAAAATACGATCAAAGCGGAACGTATCGTACCTGATTAGCTTGTAAGGACATGCATTAAACACTGTTTAAACAGAGTGAGGCTTTATTAACATATTTTGATGAAGATGTCAATTATGTCGTTTTGTTCCAGTGAACTGACCGATGTCGGCGTTAAGGCGGTTGTTCCAAAGGGAGGCTTCTACATCTTCCCGAACTTCGAGGTTCTGAGGGAGACGCTCACTGCTCAGGGAATACATACGTGCGAGCAAATGGTGGAGAAGCTGTTCCGAGAAACAGCAGTGTCGGTAAGGCGTTTACTTACATCTAGTTCAGGTATATTGCCCTTCCTTTCTATGGGACTTCCTTTTTCGGCGTAAGCTGAATAAGCCAGCTTTTCACCCTGACTTGACCTTTGTTAGTGCCCAATAATACTCAAATAAAATTTCCCGCGGCTAGGTACGAATGAATACACTTCATTTATTCCATTGGCTGATTTGAGTATAACACCAGAACATTGGAAACATATCCGCGTCTTTGTAACACTGTTTTACTGCATGAAACAATTTTATATCTAATGAAAAGGCCCAATAGATAGAACAGTTTTACAATCAATTTTCGACATAAATACAGTTTGTGCGTTCACCTTTTATTTTCAGAGAATTACCAGCGCAAAAGCGTTTAACTAAAGGCTATGTTGTCATATTTAGTACTTACTTGCATTGCATTTCAACCCGCGAGGTTTCGGGTCAATACGCGGTCATTTTGTGAAAGTCAGAGTTTATATACAGTTCATCACCGGAGTTCGCAAAAGGGGTTGCGATCATTGTGTCTTACTGACAATAACGTAGTGACTGTAATGCATTGCATTCCAATCCGCAAGGTATCAAGGTCAGTTTGCGGTCAGTTGCAGAAATCTTTATATAAACGCCGTCTCGTAAACTTTGTGCACTTGAAGTCTGTTTTGATCAGAAAGATACTAAATAAAGATATTCGGCGATATTATTGTGGTATGTCAATCATCGATTTTTAATATGGTTTCAAAATTTGCATGATAAGGACCAATTTTGATAAAATTAATTAGAAATATTTATCCATTTAGACCAGTTTATTAAGCATGACCACAATAATTCGCTATACTATAATTATGCAATTAAATAAGATTCGAGTATTGCCGGCTGACCTATATGCACTCGTTTATTTTCATGTTTCTTGTGTTTTTCTATTCTGTAAATATAGATATCTGAGTAATAATATCACATAAAGCAAAATAAGCCACGAAATCTGGCGCAACACCCCGTAATTGATTTGCTTATGATGTAGCTAACAACTGCGCAGAAAAAAAGGCATCCGCTACTTTTTATCTCATAGAGATAACTTTTGATCGTTCATAAACATCGACCACAATCAACGCCGTATATCTTTTTTAAAGATATTTCTTGTTACATTTTACCTTTGTTAATTGTAATTTTCTGTCTGTTTACCCCCTCGCCCTCTTTTTCGTGTTCGTTTCATCACATTTTCATATTCCCACTCCGTTATCCTCCTCCATATTATATTTTTCATACACATCCTCGTATCTCTTTATACTTTTATCTTCTATTATATCGTATTTACTTCTGATTGTTCTTTGTCTTTCTCATCATGGTCTTCCTTGTAACGTAATGTACATATAATATATATAATAATAGAATTTATCTCATAGAACCTTCGGGTAGGGTATACATATAATATATATAATAATAGAAAAAAATCATTTGAAAGAGTGAGTTGTGTAACGTCATAGAACTTTCGGGTAGGGTATACATATAATATATATAATCATAGAATTTATCTCATTGTACATTATTGTGTTGTTATTGTCGTGTTATTGTTGTATAAACAAACTAATTTAGGAAATAGAACCTTCGGGTAGGGTGTAATGAAATTTGAAATTGATTATGTAGATGTGTAATGTAATGGGTTATAATGAATATGTTACTTTATGAAAAGTCAATAGAAATATTTCAGCGAGATGTAACTAACAGAAAACATGGGGGTCGTGACTCGCAAAATGCATATAGGCAATTAGTAAATCCATTAAGTAAGATTCGTGACTCGTAAAATGCATATAAATGGTTGGTAAATACGTTAAGCGAGAGGACTGACGTTCCGATGCGTGTTCCAGGTGTGAATACACCTGTGAACACAAATTGGCTTGTCAAATTACATAGGGGCCCGCGATTACAGGCGGTGTAAAATCTGTAGGGATCATACATCATCTGTCTATATACGTCAAGATACACACATTGACGTCCATTACTTGTTGACAGGCGTGGGTCACGAATTAAGCGAATACACAACGGGATCAGTATAAATAATCCTCAAAATAGGCAGACGAAACCTCGCTTTCTCTTAGGAATTATTCACGTTATGTTATTTACTTTGACTTTGAAATTATTATAGTACAATTTTGGTGTTAGAGAATAGAGCAAAATAAAAGTAATATTTTAGACATCAGAGACTTGTTTTATCTTCACTAAAGTACATCCGATTACGTGACACGTGTTTAACTGGTGCCGTGACCAGGATCAACCAGAAGTACCACTTCTTTCACGGGCCAGAGGGAAGAAGACGTGCCGGACCTCCACAACGAACGGGCAAATATTCGGTGAGTGACTGACTTATTTTCCTATGGTTAATTATCTAAGAGGGCAGATCAAGCGATTCCACAATTCTTTCAAAATTTAAGCGAACAAATTAGAGGAGTAACAAATGCTATCGGAACTCAAAGCGTCTCACAAGTAATTCAAACTTATGACGGAAATCCTAAAGAATACAAAAATTGGATCAAAAACATAGAGAAATATGGGGTACTTTCACGTTTGGCGGGGGATCAATTGAAGTTAGTAGCTTACCAATCTAGTAGGGGACTTGTTAGCGATTACATTCAGAGGTATTTGACTGATTTTCCTGATGAGTCATGGGCAACCTTAAAAAATGAACTTAAGATAAGATTCGCAGAAATCCAGGACCCTCATTATGCTCTCGCTCTCTTAAAAACACTCAAACAAAAACCCGACGAAAATGTCCAATTATTCGCGGAACGACTTCTGTCTTTATCTAGTGAAGCGTATGAAAATGTTGAGGATAACCTCGAGATGATCGAAAGTCAGTTAATTGGAACTTTCATTGACGGCCTGAGACATGATTATTTACGCCTTAAATTAATGCGAGAAAATCCAACTACTTTAGCGTTAGCAGTCAATTCCGCATTAGCCGAACAAAATGTAAGAGCAAGATTCGAATTAAGGTCACATTTGAGTCATAATCAAGTTCAAACACCACTTAATAGACCTGTTCCCATGGAAATCGATCATTTGAGACCATCAAACACTTGCAGGTATTGCAAGAGACAGGGTCATGTTATACAAGACTATAGACGTAGGAAAAACGAAATAAATGCATACGCGGTAGGTCAAAACAATTACGCACGTAAGAACGAATATGACAAAAATTGGAAAGACAAAATAGACTGTTGGAATTGTGGAAAATTGGGACACTTCAGTAGAGAATGTACTCAAAGAAAACCATACCTTAATCAAAAAAACTAGGAACGTCGTACCAAAAAGGGGTCTATGGTAACGACGGAAACGTAAAGACGTATAATATTGCTTTGTGTGGAAACCCAAATTCTTGCCTCATTTCAATAGGAAATTGTAAATTTAGGAGCCTGATAGATTCTGGTGCAGAACTTTCTGTAATTAGTAAAAGAGCTTATGATCTATTAAAACACAAACCACCACTTAAAATGACAAAAATTAATCTAAAAGCGGTCGATGGTAACTCGCTATACATTCGCGGGAATGTAAAATTAAAATTTAAAATAGGGAGTATATATATTGAACATACATTTTTTGTCGTTGAAAACATTAATAGGAACGTAATACTAGGGAGAGATTTCTTACAAGACAACGGTGTCCGTGTATACTTTGATCTAGGATGTTTAAGAATAAAAGATTGTTATGTACCTCTGGAAGAAGATGTACACCTTTCGGTAATAGCGAGGCTAACTAGGCATACCGTTCTTAAACCACAAACAGCATATAGACTCCTTGCCAGGACGAAAAGAAACAACTTACGCTCAAATCAAAATTATGACTTTACTGGAATAAGTAATTCTTTCTTTAATAACGAACCCGGTTTAACAATCGTTAACTCAGTAGTCAAGACAACGCGTGATCGTAAATTCCCTATTCTAATTATAAACAATACCCATAAAACGATTAGACTAAGACGTAATTGTCCCATAGGCCAACTTCAATCTATCCAAGATAATGAAATATGTTCTATCGAAAGCGTTATCAAAAACAATACACCCAAATCAGGTTTGTCTAAAGATGAGATTCTATCAGATTTACATGTCGCTGGAGATCAAAAAGAAAATATTCTTCCAATACTCTTAAAACACAGAACTCTCTTCGCAAGAAATAATTTAGAACTAACACAAACTACAGCAATGGAATTTAACATCGATACAGGGGACCATCCTCCCATTAAATTAAGACCGTATCGAACACCATTAAACAATAAGGTATTCATAGATAAAGCTATTGACGAAATGTTAGCGGCAAACATAATAAGCCCATCGCGAAGTTCGTGGAGTTTCCCTATTGTTTTAGTAGACAAAAAGAAAAATAACCTTGATTCAAATAAAGATCAAAAAGAAGAGAAAAGATTTTGCGTCGATTTCAGACAGCTTAACAAAATTACAAAACCAATTGCATATCCATTACCATTAATCGATGATATATTGGCGTTATTAGGGAAAAGTAAATATTTCACCAGTTTAGATTTAATATCGGGTTATTGGCAAATACCTATAAAAGAAGAAGACAGAGAAAAAACGGCTTTTGCTTCAGGGTTTAGGGGTCTATTTCACTTTAACGTTATGCCATTCGGTGCGTCTGGGGCGGGATCGATATTTCAAGAATTAGCTAATAAAGTACTTAAGGGTTGTGAAGGATTCGCCGTAGCATATTTGGATGATATTCTAATATTTTCACCTGACTTACAATCTCATTTATCACACGTAGATACAGTACTGCAAAGTCTCAGTAAACATAACCTAAAGCTTAAACTATCAAAATGTCAATTCTTACAAAGGGAGACTAGATACCTAGGCTTCATTATAGATGAAAACGGTATAAGACCAGATCCGTTAAAAGTAGAAGCGATCCGACAATTCCCTAGACCAAAGTGCGTACGCGATGTACGATCTATCTTAGGTGCAGCGGGATTTTATAGGAGATTCTGTCCGTCGTATTCAGAAGTAGTAGAGCCTCTCATTAATCTCACGAGAAAGAATGTCCCATTTACATGGTCAAAACAATGTGAAGATAGTTTCTTACAATTAAAAGACTCGTTCACGCAAATTCCTTACCTTTCCTATCCGGACCCGAATAAAGGTTATATTCTGTATACAGATGCTTCAGATAAATGCATTGGATCTTGTTTAACTCAAAAATGCGGGGATAATGAAACCGGAGATTATGTAGGGGAAAAACCGATATTCTTTCTATCACACCGATTAAACCCAACGCAATGTAAATATAGTACTATTGAGAAAGAATGTTACAGCATATTTTACAGTCTAAATAAATTACACCATTATTTACACAACGCCGAATTTGTTATCAAAACGGATCATCGCCCGTTAAAATTCCTTCTTGAATCTCCGATGCAAAACAAGAAAGTACAATTATGGGCCTTAAGTATAGCAGGTTACAATTGCAAAATTGAGTATATATCGGGAAAAAAGAACATAATTGCCGACTTTCTAAGCCGACCACCGAATACCAAAATAACGAATGACCGAGACGAACAAACGGAAATAGAATTAGATATTAACGATAAACATTATACGATTAGTTCGGAAATAAATAGACAAAACCAGGCGCGCGAAATTAATGTAATTGACTCTACGCATATCGATCACAGACAAGTAATTGATACTAGCACGATCCCACAAACGGTTATGAATAACGAGACAATCGAACCCGATAAAATAAACGATTGTAACATGGAAATTGAACAAGGAAAAGACCCACACATATCTGAGATTAAAACGAGATTAAAATTAGGGAAACTAAACAAACACGAAGATGGAAAATTCATTATGGTTGATGAGATATTATACTATATATCGAGCGTCGATGAAGAACCTACCTTTAGGCTTTTTGTACCTAAACACCTGACAGGTTTAATTATTAATCAATATCATGACGAAAATGGACACGGTGGTTCTCAAAGACTTTTTCATACCATAAAAGAGAAATATTATTGGCCTAAAATGTTCAAAGAATTGCATGATTACGTGTCGAAATGTATTGTCTGTCAAACTAGAAACTTGAAAGCAATTAAAGCTCCCGTATCATCAGAAACCGCAATACCACCATTCCCTTTCTCGGTCGTTTCCATAGATATATGCGGACCATACCCAACAACGCTTTCCGGAAATAGATATATAATATGTTTCGTGGATCAATTTTCAGGATATATAGAGGCTTTTCCGTCGCCGGATAAGTCATCCGATAGCGTAATACACCTGTTAGTAAACGAGATTTATTGTCGTCATTCATGTCCCATAAGGATAATTACCGATAATGGTAAAGAGTTTACTAGTACGGCGTTTACAGAAACATTAAAATCCCTGAATATCCAACATGTCAAAACGTCCACATATCACCCAGAAGCTAACGGTAAAAATGAACGCTCTCACTCGACTATGAACAATATACTATCAAAACGCGTGCAAGAAAACGTACAACAATGGGATTTACATTTAAACATGTCTTTGGCAGCTATGCGATTTTCCCATTCAGAAACATCAAAACATTCGCCTTTCTTTTTAGTATTTAACAGAGACCCCATCCTACCAATAGACAATTTGTTAAAACCTAGGCGTAAATATCACGGCGAAGATTATCATAAAATAATATTAGAAGAACAACACAAATCATTTAAAAAGGTGTGTGCACAAATTCAAAAATCTAAAGATAAACAAGCCGAATATGCGAATAAAAATACAAAAGACATTAAATTCGAGATTAATGACCCCGTTTACTATAAGAACTTACACCGTACAAATAAATTAGACAGTAAATGGAGACCATATTATCGTATTATCGAACAAAAATCACCGTTAACATACATAATAAAGAATCAATTAGACAACTCAACTATTAAAGTCCATGCTGACCAAATAAGACATGCTAATATAAATGAGTGGCCTATATCAAATACTAATATGGGACGCCCCATAAGGAAAGCAAATTTAGCTTTTGGCGAAACTAGTGAGTCTGATAGTGATTTAAGTAAGTCAATACAAGGGTTACCTATCATAACTAGGCAAACTCGTCAAATTCGGGACAATTCTGACGAGGAGGAAGACATCCCCTTAGCAGAATTGCAAAAACATTTACGGAAAAAACAATTCAAATACAATACGTCAAACTCTAGCGAATCTGACACACATCAATACGATAGGGCTGAACAACAATATCCGCCCCCACGTCAATCGGACACCGATTCGACCGATAATCACATGCAAATTGATGAAATAGCTATTAAGCACAAAAAAAGAAAATCCATACGACAACGTCAAAGATCTAATAAATCTATTAAGAAAGTGATTTTCAGGTGCCTAGAAGCAATAGCCGATCATATGTAATATTTACCGTAACGACCACACAAGCAACGTTGACGTCTATACGTTTGAATGACCTCAAGTTATGTAAATAGCATTTAGTTAGTAACCAAATCGGATAATATACTTCTTCTTTGTAATATTTCAGATGATGTTGCCATCATTTGTTTTTATATTATCGTTGCGCATGATCGGGGGACTTGAGATTAACGAAAATGTTATATTTCAAAAAGTTAACGAAGTGTCTGTGACCAGAGCTCATTGGCAAATAGCCCTACTTCTCGATACCAACGTCTTCTCTACATTTCTTACCCAACTTGAAACAAGACTAAACGATATCACAAATACCACGAAAGACATGATGTTCCAATTCAAACGAAATGATCTACTTTTAAAAACAGACGCCTTTGAACAATCATTAGCACAACTCCATACGGAAATCGAATACATCCGTTCTGACCATGAAAACGTACTTGACAGCTATTTAGATTATAAAACGCTCAGTCATACCCAGAAACGCTCATTGTTACCCCTAGGCGGATTCTTTAAATTTCTTTTCGGCACAGCTGACGATTCTGACATCCGTAATATTCAAACACACGTTAATCGACTTCAAGAAAGCCAGAAAACTATTATCCATGTGTTACAAAATAGTTTATCTATTCTCAATGTTACCCAACAACACATAACTGAGAATCGCCACTCCATTAACACTCTGATATCTACCCTCAGACAACTTGACGACAAAATCATGCACACACATGAACGTTTACAGGCAATGACCCATGCTGTTCAAGATTATACGGTTAATTACAACTCCCTTAAGATCATGATTGATGAATTACGTCAGGCTGTTTTCCACGCATCACTAT
This sequence comes from Dreissena polymorpha, assembly GCF_020536995.1. Taxonomy (NCBI): domain Eukaryota; kingdom Metazoa; phylum Mollusca; class Bivalvia; order Myida; family Dreissenidae; genus Dreissena; species Dreissena polymorpha. The sequence continues at coordinate 95,626,052 of NC_068359.1, read as the reverse complement.
ATCTAGAAACTTTTAAAGGACAACTTAATATGCTCAGCACTGGCAAACTTTTTCCATCTCTTATTTCACCTATTCACCTGAAAGACGTACTATTAGACATTGCGACAAAAGTGCCTAATAATTTACAACTACCAGCTAATCCCAAGACCGACCTATGGCATTATTACCAATCTACCTCAACGACCGTCGTAATGTCACCTACTACTATTATCATTACAATGGACATCCCTCTCCTCGAGATAGGAGCTTCTTTCGAGGTATATGAAGTATTCAATTTCGATATGCCCTACTCACCCATTAACGAAACTATCAATGACAATAAGATCCACTATAACATGTCCGCGAGATACGAACTGGAAACTAAAGGTTTCTTGATTGATCAAGCGCGAAATCACTACTGCCTATTGACAAATAACGAACTGAAAACTTGTCAAGCGCGACGTACATGTGACGTACAATCCCCATTCTACCAAGTAGACATGTCTAAATTATGCGTCATAGCCATTATGATTAACAACACTCAGCACATAAAGGATTATTGCAAGGTGATCATACACCCTAACACCGTCTTACCTGATGCCAAATATTTAGGATCTGGTAACTGGGCGATAGTCTCTAGACAAGACCTACGCCTCGTGACGATATGTCAAGATCATTCCCAAAATAAAATATCCGCTCGCGCTATCGCTCCCATAGACATTGTTAATGTACCCATGAACTGTCGCGCATACAATGAATACTTTACATTAAATGCCTGGTACATTAACTCCAGTCAAACCCGGCTTCAGACCGACAAACTCGACATACCTACCTTTAAGGGTTCTTCCATTTGGAAACCATTCCATACCTCTCTCGTTAATTTCACTAAAACCGAAATGCCTCATGAACTATCAAACATCAAAGAAATACCTATGGAAGCTTTAATAACAAAACTGCAGAGTATCAGACAATTAAATGACATTGACACGACATCAGGTGACTTCCCATTATGGGGTTACATTATCATAGGTGTAGCGACCGCTCTGAGTTCTGGTGCAGCACTCCTTATTTACTGTAAATGTAAACGTATGACCCGATCTAATCGTCCCATAATTACCCAATTCCGATCTGCCAACGATGATATGCACCTGGGAGAAATCAGTCCCCCGGGTTATGTGGGCGTGGCTTCCTGTGATGTGGCGCACGAACCTCTCGTGTCTGAGGTCAAAAAGCCCTCGGCACCCCCACAACGACCGAGAACACTGTCATCCCTATACCCGTCTCTACGAGGGTAACAAATCCTTCCAGACGACGACACCAGGATGATCCTTGGCGATAACAACTTGTCAACAACCAAGTTGTGAACCATAAACAGCACCATGGGCTGTTTACTGGATATTACCTACTATCGTCAATAATGAACAGACCGATATACTTGAAAACTAAAATCTACGAACAATTGTTTAGTGCACTACTACATCGATCGATATATCACCCGTATTCATCTATTGTGACTGTATATATGTGTTGAACACTCGTATAATCTTCAAAGAATGTTTGGAACATGTATTATTCGGATGTTGTCTATAGTTAACCAAGATGCGTTGAACACTCGTATAATCTGCAACGAACGTTTGAAATATGTGTTATTGCCACATTGTATATAATTTACCAAGACTAATGTCAACACCATGAACTGTATCTAACGATGATTTTGATTCCACGAGTTATTCTACCGCAGAGTCAAACCAACAACTACAAGAACTCTACCGGACGCTGCCGCCCAATCTACCAGAAACCCATCATCCGCGGGCGCCAACTCTACAAGACCAACATCGTTCACTGACACCAAACTTCACAAACTTTATCGTCTGCCGACACCCAGTCTGCAGGAGCTCCATCGTCCAATATCACCCACTTTATCGTCTGCCGACACCCAGTCTGCAGGAGCTCCATCGTCCAATATCACCCAGTCTACAAGACCTACATCAACCGCTGACGCCAACTCTACAAGAACAACATTGTTCGCTGACGCCCAGCTACACTAACTTTATTGTCCACTAAAACAACATACAAGAACTGTGTTGTCCACTGACGAAACGGATATAAACATTTCCTTATTTTTATAACTATATATTTCATTTATTAACCATGTACCTCGTTGACCTCTTTGTACACATTACTTTTTGGATCACTAATTCGATTTTCTTTCAATCATTTTTTAGATTTTACAAAGAATTTAATTTTCAATTGCCAGTTTCCATTACTTTACCCATTGAAGAAACTCAATTAGAAGAAATACATTATTTTATAACTACGTTTGAACAAATGTCCACCCTTGAACAAGAACATAATGTTTCAATTTTTACTTATATGATGAGATCTGGCGAAATTCAAGTGGATACATTGATTTTCTTGATTACGTATTTCAACATACCTCTTCTTCATCAACAGATGCTCAATCATTTAACAAATGAACAACACATTCTCAATTACCAAATTTGCAAAGCAATATTCACGTACTACGGCATTGACTCTTTAGAATCACTACAAACATTCCGTCGATTAAAATATTCAACATCCATCCCAAACAAAATACGCAACATGTCAATCACCACATTCGCTCAAACAGATAACACTCAATTGCATAACCGCATCCAACAATATTTCACTCAAGGCCACCAACGTCAAAGACGTTATCAATTTTTATCAAAACTTTTATGTAAGTTCTGTTCAAAACATAGTATAGCAGCAGTACAAACACCTTGTTGTAAACTTAGATATCATCCAACATGTGGCACATCATACAGAACTTTCAACAACACACGTGTATGTACATTTTGTTTCACACATTTGACATTACCAGATATAGCCCTCATTCATGCATCACATCAGTTACCACACATACAGAGATACAAACAAATACTACTGGAACGCAAAAGACGTAAACTTAGTAATACACATCACCAAGTTTGGTAAACAAAAAAAAAAAAAAAAAAAATCATTATTTCATAACAGGAAATATTTTTAGAATCTCGTCGGTTCAGAGTTATACAGTATTTTATCTTCGTACAGATCTCATGATTAAATTGTTGACATCATCGTAATTTTTTCATATCATGAAATAAGAAAAAATTCATTTGAAAGAGTGAGTTGTGTAACGTAATGTACATATAATATATATAATAATAGAATTTATCTCATAGAACCTTCGGGTAGGGTATACATATAATATATATAATAATAGAAAAAAATCATTTGAAAGAGTGAGTTGTGTAACGTCATAGAACTTTCGGGTAGGGTATACATATAATATATATAATCATAGAATTTATCTCATTGTACATTATTGTGTTGTTATTGTCGTGTTATTGTTGTATAAACAAACTAATTTAGGAAATAGAACCTTCGGGTAGGGTGTAATGAAATTTGAAATTGATTATGTAGATGTGTAATGTAATGGGTTATAATGAATATGTTACTTTATGAAAAGTCAATAGAAATATTTCAGCGAGATGTAACTAACAGAAAACATGGGGGTCGTGACTCGCAAAATGCATATAGGCAATTAGTAAATCCATTAAGTAAGATTCGTGACTCGTAAAATGCATATAAATGGTTGGTAAATACGTTAAGCGAGAGGACTGACGTTCCGATGCGTGTTCCAGGTGTGAATACACCTGTGAACACAAATTGGCTTGTCAAATTACATAGGGGCCCGCGATTACAGGCGGTGTAAAATCTGTAGGGATCATACATCATCTGTCTATATACGTCAAGATACACACATTGACGTCCATTACTTGTTGACAGGCGTGGGTCACGAATTAAGCGAATACACAACGGGATCAGTATAAATAATCCTCAAAATAGGCAGACGAAACCTCGCTTTCTCTTAGGAATTATTCACGTTATGTTATTTACTTTGACTTTGAAATTATTATAGAACAATTTTGGTGTTAGAGAATAGAGCAAAATAAAAGTAATATTTTAGACATCAGAGACTTGTTTTATCTTCACTAAAGTACATCCGATTACGTGACATCCTCTACGTCTATCATTCCCATCCTCTCTGTTTCCCCACATGCTGCTATTTCATACTAAGCTATTCATCTTTCTAGTATAATGCGGCCTCTCCTGCTATCCACTCTTCTTAACCATCTCGCTCCTTCACATCATTATCATTACCACCGAATCATCATTTCAATCAACAAATAATCATCAACATTTCCAACGACATCATCGTCCTCATCGCGTGCCTTTTTTTAACTGCTATGAAACGTATGCATTATGTCGTCATGCAAAGACGGCTCAGCGTTACCAAAATAAACTATGCTTCTAAATTGATCGTGGGCAAATTGATTTGCATGATATAGAATTCGTTACTAATTCCACAAAGACATTCAACCAAAGTAGCGACGCGTTATCGCTCGACGATATAAACTGGCACTCACGAACTACATTTGCAAAAATTACACGCTTGGATCGTTTCTTATTTTGGATTCGGTTTTGTTCCTACGCACGAGTTAATTGAGATCATATCGATCATATCTGTATATCTAGTGAGGTATGTTTCAATCGAATTAAATCGCTTGTAAAAAGAAAATTAATGAATTCATCCTTTCGGCATTTTAAGATGTTTATGCATAAAGGTCAGAGCCAAGTGCATTTGGCGAGCTATTTAACCCATATACATGGTTTAGTAATTAGAAAGTTACTGATTCGCTATTTTCGTAATTACAATTATCTGATAAATTGATCGTTGTTATCCATACCTCATTCAAGTAGGTGTATTAAAGAAAAGTACGATGGTATTGACTTTAAGTTGTCTCATCAATATATGTGAAAACGAATTATCGATAGACATCGCTCCCACGGTATACCATGAAGTGATAATGACTACTAGTATATGCCGTAGATTCCGACTATGTTAGTCAAACATAAAAGTCTACATTTACACATATACGGTGTTTCATCATGTTATCACGTGTACTTTTAAGGTCATGGCAGGCGGACCCGGCTTCCTGCGACCGGAAACGGAACTGACGGTCAGGCTGTGTTTCGTGCATTTTGACGGATCCGACGCATTGCTTGAGAGTGAGCGGATCGGTCGCGGTACCCCATTTCCGGAAGACTTTGTGCGTACGCATTGCACGAACGTTCATGATGGAATTCAGGTGAGGTTGGATTAATGAAATTACTTTAAGACATAATTGACTGACACGATGTTTACCGTTTAGCCACTATTGCAAGCCATACATTAAGTTAGAACACACTTCTTTGTAATTTCAGAAAATGTCCCGCTGGGTTATTAACTTGCTATCTGAAAAGACGACGCAAAAGCCATAGAAGAAAGAAGCTGTATTGTTTTGGATAATTTCTGTTGAAGTGACCATCGTTTTGCTATTGTATATTACGAGTATTTCAGAACGTGTTTGTATGTTCATGAACTCTGTACATATAAGTTTATTGGACGCAATGAACAACGTAAGTTTTAAGAATTTTTTATGTTGCATTTCTCGCTATAAAATAGAAAAATGTTGTGTTTTGTATGTGACATACGTGTCATGGATATTGTTATCTGAGAGAGTGTGAATTTAATTCAACATGTAAAATACATATATTTTCAACAAATATCAGGCATTACAAACGACACGTTCAGATGCAGACATTTCCATTGCATAAAGTTGCGATGGGGTTGTTAATTATGAGGTTGTATGGATGTGTTTTCTTGTCTCTAACACTATCGAAACTTTTATAATAAAATTCTATACACACATAATTACACCAATATCAAATAATAAGATGCGTGTCAATTACGTATATTGACTAACCCAGACAGACACTCTATGTGAAAACATCATGAAAATTTTGCTCGTGTGTCATATGTCAAAGTGTATGGCCGTCCTCGTATGCAAAGGGCATATTCCATGTCAGTTGTGTTCCGGTAGGTTGTATCGAACAAATTGGTTTTGTGAACATCTATTCCACATTTTCGAATGGCGAATTGAATGCGATGTAACACAATAAACGAGAGCGATAAAATACATAGTTATATAGTATTATACTATTTATAAATGTTTACCATTATAATAAAGTAATATGACTTAATTTAAAATCGGTATTTACACACAATAAATGCATTTTACATGTTTGAAAAACTCGCGTAAATGCATATGACGTGTGTTGCGCGTGTCTATGATAGAATGAGTTTTTCAAAACGTCCCTTGGAGCGTTACAAATAGCACATACAAAATTTCCGCTTTCTTACCCGTGAAAAACAGAAATGCACTTCACATTGCGAAATAATGAATTTCAAAACAGCAGATTAAATTGGATAAAGAAAATGCTCCAATATTTAAGTAAGTATATTTATAGGTTAATGAAACAAACCAATCATCAGGTATATTACTTATCTAGATATATTGTACGTTAACACAAATGTAAAGGATGATAAAAATAAAATACGTGGAAACTTGTATAAGATGCATACGCCGTTTTCCTGAGCGAAGCAACGACCAATACGCCAACAAAGTGAAAATCACATACGAAAGGAAAAGCTACTTAATGAAGCTTGACAAAATATAAAGCAGGTAGCTATTATGCATAACCCTCAAAGTTTGTATGTTACAACTACTACTGTCACATGAAGGACTAACACATGTTAATTATACAAAGACATATGGTATGTAGCGTATATATAGTTCAGTGACGACTGTTTACACACGATACGTATACTATACATTATTAACTATATCTAACGATTGTGTATTTTAGTGTCGGTTTCATACAAATATTTCACTAATATTTTACTTTTTTAAGAGGAGCATATTTAAGTGCACTTCAATCAAAACATTTTATTTCTTCGAGATAACAACAATGTATTCACCAAATCCTGTATTTACGTTTAGAATATTTTTCTGTACAGAGTGTCTCCAAAGGCAGGCTGTTATTGCGTGTGACATTTTGACAACTTTATTCCGTTGCTATTCAATATCATTCTTAAAATGGTTACCGTGCCCTGAATATTTGTGTTGTTTGACACACATGACTCTAACTGCTAAACATCGGCATTAGCAAACTCGCAAAATACTGTAATGTTGCGTTGCGCTCATAGGAATATTTCCAAAACCGAGTGAAAACGATTTAAATAGCAACATTTCATTGTCTCGATATAAAAACGATAATTTTTAAATAAATATATGAGTACCATTTAAAAATGTTGTAAACTACAATGAAATTTGAAACTTCCCAGTTTACTCGTATTTGTTGTAGAACCCACAAGGGCATAGATATGTGTCTTATGAACATATCGGCACAGATACGTCGGGATTTGCTCATAGTTTACATACATTTTGCACATAAATGAGTATACAACATACAAAATAAACTTTTCAATTTCATAACACTTATATTTTGTTTATTTTCGGGTACCACTTCTTCTGAACTTGTATTATAATTTTTATTCATCAACTTTGTATCCGAATGAAAAAGAATATCGCAGATGTTCTTGTTACGAAACGTGCTCTGAGTAAGTGGATGTGTTAGTTGTCATCGTATTTGGCTAAATCAAAATAAAATTGTTTATGATAACATGAATTCCCAAAACACTGCCGCCCTAATCTTCCTAGTGATGAAGTAATGTTTGGCCACTGATATGTTTCAATAATTGTGATAAGATAAATACATGTTTCAGTATCTTCCGCATTAGATGCTGGTCGTTATATCCCAATTCCCATAAAGCGTTTACTACGGCATATGAGAGGTTAAGCTAGCATGTCGGTCACTGAATTGGTAATAAGAATATGTATTGTGCTCATAGGATCTACCTTTGCTGCTATTATAGGTGAGTTTGGCAAACCGAAATGATGTTACATGGCTTTACATGATTTAACAAATAATCAATCTACTTATCCATTGCTAATATTTATTATTTATACGTATTACGTGTTTTTATACACATACAACATTAACATAATTGAATGCGACGTTGTCACATTGTATTAGGTCCATCAGGGATTACATTAGTCGGAAACGGATCGTCCACGAATGGCCAACGGTTATGCAAGGAGATGCTCTTACAATGACATGTTCAATGTCACAGAATATATCATCTGTTACCTGGATGAAAACCGAAGCTTCACTGAACGCCAAAGAAGAGAGTCACGTGTTAATGAGACTTATGAATGACGGTAAATGTGATTTTTTCAAAAACACACCGCCAACCGATGTTGACTGTTCATGCATTAGCCCTCGTGTGTTTTCATGTACAATAAAACATACAACTGACGTTGATAATGAAGACATATGGCGATGTTGGGCAAGTGGTAATGGCCGAAACATGTCTAGCAACGAGATACATATATACGTTCATGGTAAGTATTTCGTTCAAAGTCTTTCAGGCATAAATTAATAAAAATCGTTCTAAATCTATGTATCTTTCATATACAAATACTTAATAGTATGCCTTCGTTTGTATTGATATTTAGCTGTAATGTAAAATTTATATTGATATTGCTTTCATGTCATCATTGAAATAAATCGGTGTTGACAATATAAGTTTTAATATCAGGCCAATAAATCATTTTCAACTTTTGTACACGTTGCATATGATTCGATACAGATGCAATTATTGAGTACAGTGACGTTGTCATTTGACCTATACGATGAGTATTACGCTTTAAAAAAATACACACAATATCTCTTTTTTTTCAAAAATTTTATCTGCATAAATTATTAACCATTCAATGAAGGACACGTCATAGTAATTAGTGTGTGCCAAATCTGTACATATTGCTTTTTAAACAGTTAAATAATATAAATTATAAATTAAATCAAGTTAATCTGCATACAAGATTATATATGTTACATGATTTAATAACATCACAATTTTGTTGTGACTATGATTTTTGTTCTCGAAATTCATCTGAATACCTTAAAAATGACATCGTGGTTATTCAAGCACATTGTATTAAAACACCACACAACACAACATTTATTCTGTAGAGAAACTTTAAGAACTTTTCAAAAGCAATAACGCTGTTTTTGTTTGTATTTAATTTCTCAGGTAATAGGACCTCTATATCGGCTAACCAATCAGTGGAAGTTAACGGCATCTCTACCGGAAAATCAGTGACACGTAACGGTGTCTCTTATGACCAATCAATGGAAGTTAACGGCATCTCTGTCGGCAAATCAGTGACACGTAACGGTGTCTCTTATGACCAATCAGTGGAAGTTAACGGCATCTCTACCGACCAATCAGTGACACGAAAAGGCGTCATTTCTGACCAATCAGTGACAGCTAACGACAACTCATCTGACCAATCGTCAAACGTTGTTTATGTAGCTGTAGGTGGAAGTATAGTGCTTTGTCTTGTCTTTGGGCTTATAGTCGGTATACTGGTTACTCGGTGTGTCCTGCGTCGTCGACATAAGAGTAAGCGTCAAGAAATATTTGTTTATTGGAATTATAATAACATATCTAATTAATAAATTAAGATTTTTTTTATAAATCCCTGTATTTTCTATTAAATAATATACATTTGCATTGTGGTTATACAACTCTGTTATGGAACGTAATCAGCCAATGCAGGCGTTATATATGCATCTTTTATCTCCTTTTAGATGCTGCCAATTCATTCGAAGACAAAACACGGTATAACAATTTTATAACACGTGTGTTTTTTTTAAGTTTTGGAAACAGTTGTTTGTATCGGTAAACATGAAATGCATGCTTTTTTTAAACGTATCCTTAATTTTAGTTTGTCCAAAGATGCACCACTGGAAAATATGTACATAACAGTTCTCCCGCAAAAAGAAGGCTCTGAACAGAATTCGAGTGCCAATGTTGGACATGTTAGACGACCGAACACTCACCACAACGAACAACCGCTTCATTTGTCGTCATCAACCAAAAAAAACTACGCTGATATGAACCTGCGGACTGAAGGATGTACCACTAAGCTCGATAGTATGCATAAACATGCATTTTGATGTCAACGTACGAAATGTTCAAAGCATCATTTTAGTACATCTTTGTCAGAAAAAGATGTTTGGCTGCTTAATATAATAAACATTCAAATCATGGTCACGCAACCGTAAAGAAAACTGTATGCTTTAGTGTTATAAACTTAAGTTATATTGATTATGCAAATTCATAATTATGCAATGTTGAACAAACGAATTATTAGTATCGATAACAGATGTCAATTATAATTTTCAAGCTCATATACCAAACACATATTTCATAGTAAATATATAATCATCGAACAAAACATATGATTTTGACAGTTTTAAAAGCAGTTTACTTTTTATATCGTTTGTTTTCTTACAGATATTCACAAACGGCAGAAACATGTCAACTTAAGGTAAATAAGTTTGTTTAATACAACAAACGAAATGTTATCATTATTACTTCGCAATGTGATGTAATTCATTGTACACAGAAAGATGCTACGAATGTTGACATTGGCATATCACTATATGATAGTGTGTAAGGAAATATTTATGTTGAAAGCATGAACGTATATTGATAATCGAAGTTTCTATGTATATGTGTCTGTTATTTTACCACAAACCCTGGCATATATTGATGCCTGATGGAACGTTTCCACACACACTCTCTGTCGTTAGTCTCCAAGATAAATCAATATGGCAGCAAATGTATTCTGACTGTTTGCGAGGGACTTTGGTACCTAATATGTGCATTAATCGCCAAACGCTGCTGGAAGGAATTATAGTCGCCAGCACAATTGTCTAAATATACTCGTAACTTAGTGACTCTACTAAAACGAGTCAGTGTGGTTCCTGCCAATGGTAATTTACAACTAACATAGCACTTAAGCTTTTGTTTCATTGACGAAATGATATAATTTAGTAAGTTCATAAGACCGAAGTTTTTAACCATGTGTGAACTAAACGTCGATTTAGACATTCATTGATTTTACAGCACACACAGTTAGAGCAAATGTCAAATTTAGTCATAAAAAATGCGCACAAACAAACGAGAACAATATACATGTTCTTATATAAATAGTTACAAAAACTGTAATTGTTTTATTTTTAGATATTCCTGATTTGATGCGGAATATTTTAATGTGAAGTAACACTTTTTTGATTGATATAACGTAATAGTTCGTATGTTTCAGTCATTCATCACCACCTTGTTCAACGTATGAATTACTTTCTCCCGAGTTACGTCGACATGCAGTTTATGATTGCATAAAACCGGAACAATACAGCTTGTAAAATTAGCACCACACCGAAATGGTAACTGTTTTATGTGATGTTTGATGTTGTCATTACGATGTTTTGTTTTAGAGTGCAGTGCACGCTTAGCCGATTTAAGCGGCTAGCTAGTACAACGTGTACATACATGTATGTTGGTGTGCAAATACCTTGCAGCGGAGCCAATTAAAATTAATATTGAAGGAACATTTTCACATGGCTTGGTTTGTACTTCTTGTTTTATGTTCATAATACAGTATATGAAATGATGTGTTGCTATAATTAAACGATGTATGATTGATGTTATTGTGTTGTTGTTTTTCAATTAAATATACCGTCGAAATTATATTGAACCTTTTGCAATTTATATCTCAAAAGTTATATTTGACATATTAATACATTGTATCCAAACTAATGCCTATTTATCTTCACACACTATACGTAGCAAAGAGTAGGCTATATTTTATTATAATTTATTACTAAATTATCAACTTATCGGTCATTTTCTCGCGCCATTTATGTAATTCTTTGTATTAGTTTATTTTCATGACAAATTAATGTACTTTATATAATTAATGAAATGAATACAAATAATACTATTTATACTATCACTGACACAAAAACTCAGAAATCTAAAATTATATATTGGATCAATGACACTGTTTCAGCCATCAAACTAAATCCATTTAACGACACGCTTACCCACTTTATAACATTTCCCGAAAAATGTGTATTATCTGTGCTAGTTGCCAAGAAAGGTATTTACATAATGCGTTTTATTCGGTTCACTAAAACATACATTGAAAAGCAAATGCGTTTACATTACCGGTCTTTTTCAATAAAATTACGATCGTGATGCATTTTAAATTAAATAGTATTGCTCTGAGCAGTTTATTTACAGTAATTTGGAATGGATTTATTTTTTTCTAGTCTCGTTCATTTACATGTACAACATAGTATATACAAGATATAAAAATACATATATAACAACATCTGTAAATGGACATTCAAATTTGAATTTTAAGAGACTATACAAAAAATAGTCTATATAATACAGAGAACATATTTATGGTAAAATATAGTACATATATTACGTGAGTGAATGAGTGAGTGTGATTGTGTGAATAAGAGTTGTATGAGTGGGGCTTATGTAGGTGATATGAATACGAGTGAATTAGTGAGTGAGTGAGTTAGTGAGTGAGTGTGAGTAGATGTGTGGCTGTTGAGTATAAGTAAGTAATGGCAGTAGAGGGTTTATTGAGCTATAATGAATTACGTTTTATTCAGTGACAAAGCCAGTGGTTGACCACTTACGTTGAGAATGAGTATGTGTTGATTCAATTGTCTTGTTGGTAACCTTGTGTATTGGTAGATCAACTACCATTTAACCTATGTATGCAATATCAATGTTTTCATCTGATATATGTAGATGTTTCTGACATTTAAACAACATGATTACTAAATTACTGAAGAGAGAATATACATAATGCATTCAAAAATGCAACAACTGTACAGTTAACTGAAAGTGCTAATCTTAACTTTCATTTATAAAATAAAAAAACTGCCTTAAAATCAATAATTTTGAGATACTAAAATGAAATAGTGTGACTATTGCCAAAATTGTAAAATGTTAATAAAACACATATCATCTCAGACCAGGCCTGAAATGGTCGACCGATTGACATTACAGTAGAGCTTATCATAGGCACCACGAGCATAGTGAACTAAGTTAAGCTAATGTAACATTTAAAACTGGGATCACCTCTTCAAAAGAAAAATGTAACTTTTTTTACCAAACACAATTACAAATAAGTACATACACGACATATTTTCATCGCAGTTTGTGTAACATTTTAAACTTGATGAAGATAATTGGGACAACACTTTGCAAATTGTATCGATCTTCTCTGACTTAAATGCGCGATGTAATGCTAAGAAGTCGTGATCATTTCGCAGGCTTCCTGATGCCGCCCTTCTTGGTTAAGTGACTCATACAACATCACATTTGCTGACCTGAATAATTAAACATTTTAATAAATATTTAAAATTGTAAAGACGTATTAAATGATGAAATGATGAACAAATGCGTGCGATGACAATTTGTGAGATGAAATACGTTGAATTGATATAAAGTTAGTTTTCGTTCAATAAACAGTAATTTCAGACACATACCTCAATGTTGTCGAGCCATGGTCCCTGTGTAGCTTCCCTGAATCTGTTCGAAATGTATAGTTATTTGTGTCAATTTTGGTACAAATGGTCCTTCCTAGAGTTTTAAATTTTAATTTTAAATTATTTTATACAATCTTAACAACAAACAAATGTTACGCAACATGATTTCTTGAAGTTGCGTTACTTTGCTAAAAAACTGTCAATTATAAAATGTTTTCTTTGGAATAAAGTTTTGGATTTGCATCACGGTTTGTTCGTATTAAATTAGTGTTTGCTTAAATGTTTTGATCATTTTTTACGTATGAGATTTGAGCATGGAATGTTTTTTTTAAATATTTTAGGCAGTTTGATCATTTGTGTTTCTTTTGAATATTAAAATAATTAAATGAATCAATACAATTAATGCTTGGAATACACAAATTATACATTAAACATATTTCACATATTAATACACAACTCGTTATTTATTCAGATTGTATGCATACCGATGTTTTCAATGTTACAATAACGTTCTGTCCTTCCAGCTCCACTGGATTGGATGGTACTTGTGCTCTACCAGCTACGGTATCGTCATAGTAATGTTCCCTTTGTACTGGAGTAGCGGCATCGATTGAAGAGTACGTTGCGTCACCGGTTGAGCTCCAAAACAAATAAGACATTGGATCTCGACCATCCATGAAATGTCTAGTGCATTTAAATCGCTTAACGAAGCGCGTAAATTATTGAAAAATACAGCTGTACTTTCCTTACACATGCGCATTGCAGTGTCTTTGTATTGAAACGGTTATAATAACAACAATCCACATGTAGGCAAATGATAAGTATATATAAAGAATTAACGGTAAACAAATTATCTTGCTTAAAATAATGCGTTCGATATACAAATATTACCTGATTTTAGCTTCGTATGTGTTGGTTTTATCTGTAGTAAAAATAAATATGTTCTGTGTATGATCTTTACAAAACAGCACTCAAAAGTTTATTGCACATAACATTTTGAAACATAAACAGCAAAGTACTCGGTCGCGTTTACGAAACATTTTGTACAAAAGTGCTCAATAGAATCATGAACAATATTAATTAAAAACACAATCAATTAAATGCAAGCTATACATTACCTGAAATGCAACATGCGGTGCATCCGCCCTTTTTTGACCTGTTTTTACGAACGAAAACAAACCAGGTCCCAACAATTCCCAATAAAATCCCCAATACAGTTCCTCCGCTAATACTTCCAATAATAGGTCCCACCTGGGTAGATTGTGCTGAATGTAACGACTGACTTGAATCTAAATAGGAAAAGCAGAGCATACTATTAAATGCATATTAAAACAGTTTGTACGAAAATCATTTGATTTATATTAATGTCTTATTCAATAAAATGCATTTACTTTTTTTTAAGCACAAAAAGACCATCAGATTGTTATAAAAAAATTGTTCAGACAATTATTCGACGTTGTCAGTGCTTAACTAGTTTATTTATTTAATACAAATGATTAAAATTAACTAAATGGGATCTCAACATAAAAGTATATTCAATTCCGTGTATAAAAATGTATATGTATAATATAAAATTCATATGAATATTCAAGATAAATTTAATTTATGTGATATTAAATGGAAAAAAGTGTGTGTAGCTTGGAGTTGGTCACAAAGAAAATCTACAAATAACAATAAGCTTTTGAATATTATATAGAAATACCTGTCATCGAGGACGATAGTGTTGTGAATGATACCACGGGTGTTGGGGCGCTTCGACCTAGAGAATTCTCGGCATATATACGTACTGAGTAAACAGATGCAGAGTTCAGCATTGTAAATGTAGTAGATAGTCTCGTTGAATTTGTGGATATGTCCAGTAAAAGGCGTTCCGTCCATCCAGAATCAGACTCTTTCATACCAATTATAAATCTGGGAAATATATGATTTCCGGAGTCATACTTCCACGATAATGTTACTGAATTCGCTCCAATATTTGTTTTGGCAAGTTCCTCCGGGATAACCGGTAATGCTAAATAAGAAATGTGTTATATTCAAGTATGTACATGGTCGGTGAAATGCATGAGATAGCCTTTATTATAAACAATTAATCAGTACAGATACTCTGTCAATTTATAATCATTGTAATTAGTAATACTATTATGATTATCATCTTTATAATTACTGGTATAATCAGCATCGTTTTATTAATGTACTGATAATAAAAACTATCGTCATTTCTATCTTAATGCTTCCGATAATGTTTGTGCAAAACATGATGATGATGATGATGATGATGATGATGCTGCTGCTGATGATGATGATGATGATGATGAGGAGGAGGAGGAGGAGGAGGAGGAGGAGGAGGAGGATGATGATGATGATGATGAGGATGATGATGATGATGATAATGATGATGATGATGATGATGATGATGATGATGATGATGATGATGATGATGATGATGATGATGATGATGATGATGATGATGATGATGATGATGATGATGATGATGATGATGATGATGATGATGATGCTGATGATGATGATGATGATGCTGATGATGCTGATGATGATGATGATGATGATGATGATGATGATGATGATGATGATGATGATGGGTTTACAAAATACGCTTACACACTATGATCAGTTTCGATCGCTGAGGAGAGGTAAACACTGGTCCAACATTGGAAGCCGTGCAGTATATACTCATTTCATTATCTTGTCTCTTTGCTTGATATTTCAAAAAGCTCTTAACGGAGAATTCTGCCATTGCTGTAGTGTTGTATTCATTAAGTGTAATGTCACCTTCGATGATTTCTTTTGTCCCACCGTCCTTGTACCAGTGAATTATTGCAG
>NC_068359.1:95532331-95604831 GCF_020536995.1 Dreissena polymorpha | reverse complement strand
CATTTAAAAAACAAATCAAGTCTCAAACCCAGATTTTTAACGAAATTTAAACGAATACTAAACTACCAAGCACCGCGTTCAAAACGTGACCTAAATAACTTTGTTACAAGCGCATTTGTTGTTGATGTGTATCGAAAAAGGAAGATAAATACCTCAAAAGTCACTCGTAAGCCTTACAAAATATCAAGGTTTAAACTCGCTTTGAATCTTTAAAACTTCTGTCTTAAATTATGTAACAGTTAGGGCGAAATTTATTAATACGGCGTCGAAGTAAACAACAAAATCAATACATGAAATAATTATCTTGGTTTAAACCGTTTTTTATTATTATAAAGAAAATTTGAGCATGGCATGTGAAATTAAATTCATACAATAATCGATAAGAAAACAAGTTAATGCAAACTTATATGAATTCTTCTTCATATGTGTCTTCAGAGCGTTTAAGAAGTTAGCACGTGTAGCCATTTAAGGCAAATGACAAAACTTTAAAACATTGAAGTGTTAGCGAAGTGAGGATGTTTTAGATATATGAAAGATAGAGCATGAACAGTGTTTACACCGAGTCGGAAGACGAGGAACAATAATGGAAGAACGCTCGACATCAAATATGGTGGGCTGTTACCAGTTTATTTATATGAGAAACGTTTTGACAACACAGTATATCGTTGAACCCTACGAATAATTGTATAGTTTTGCTCAGTGTTAAGGTATGCGCATCCAGAGAGTAGGTTATTCGTTGTAAGAGGGTACATAGTATCTCCAAACAGATTGTTCCGCACATGTTTGTGGTGATGACAAAGTAGAAGGAAATGGTTTACAGTTTCAATTTCTCCACATAATGCAAAGAGGACTGTCTGTTAGTATTGATCTTCGAAATAGGTTATTATTTATTATCATTATTATTTAATGATTACCTTATTCAGCCGAAATTAATATTAGGTTTCAGATGATGCGTAATTTGTGTAAAATCGGTTGGTTTCATGTACATGTAGATGATGTTAACATGTAGAAATATTACGTGGCGTGATTGTTTTCATTTAAGCTTTTTTAAATGCGAAAAGCAAACATATTTACAACATTTCAACACTATTACTTATTTCTTGCATCGAAACAAGACTTACGTTCCATTATCATTTTAAATCGTCATCGCATAGCACTTCGCATGGCAGATAAATAACAATAAAACATGTCATCTTCCAGCTTTTATAAAGTAAAATAGAAATGGTGAATGTATTCATAAATAATTATACACAAACCATATATTGTATTCACTTTTAACGCAATGATGGCATTATCTTTTCTTGATAAAATAACATCAGTAACGTACATTTGTCACTTGTAAAATTGCATCAAGGTTTGGCGAAAACGTGTGCGATATGTTGCTCGAAGAAACATCAACAGATTTGAGCACATTAATAATTTAATTTCAAGTGTCTGCATTTCATCGTAGTTTTTCATTTCAGTAACTGTCTTGAAAGAGAACCTAACATAACTTGTATTTATGCGTAGATGTATGAAAAAAAGTAATCGTGTAACCGTTATAATCACTTATGCCCTTTGTCTTTAAAAATAACTGAGAAATAAGAAACGTTAAAGTATGTTAATTGTTACCTTTAATTTGTTATCAGTATAAGTATTGACCTTTAAGATATTGCCAGTGCATCACACCTTTCTCGATAAGTTGACACTTCAGTCAGTTAACACATGCTTTCCAAACAATGTCATTGAAGTTATAATAAACTGATTGTCAGACTAAGTGTGATGAGATAAGCGCAAAGGTTAACTGGTGTGCATTATGCATAATATTTTGCACAGAAATTGTGACAATGCAAATGTCGTAGAAAGTTCCGTGAACATTGGTGGTGATATTGTTGCTGAATGTCGAAACCCCGGCATTAGTGTTAACGCTACACTGCCACCTGTCTCCATCCAGCGACCGGTTTACGCGCAAGATAGTCAGAGTTGTCAGAGTAGCATTGACGCATGCGTAGTCGAATCCTTCAGGTAATGGCGATGGATCAGACGTACACTTGCCTTCCAAACCCCTGTCCATAGAGTACTGCCAAATCCATTTCTTAGCCAAGCTGTTGGGACTGCTCTTGGAAGGATACACGTTAGAGTCACTGAACTGTTTTCAGCAACCATCACATTGTCTGCCACTAGATTTGGGGTCTGAGTCGTTACTACAAATACGTACAATAAGTTAGAAATCCTTGTTGCTAAAACACAAAGTGTATTAAAATGATAAAAACGGTTTGGTCCTTAAAAATGGACACATAAAGCAAAAAAGAAACAATCCACTTTTTCTCAAACATGTCTTATTTGTATAAAAGAGTGAATGTGTTAAACGGTAAACAAAACGATACGGACTGTGTGTATAACAATTAGAACAGGTTCTGGGCTCACGTCATGTTTGAATGTGAATTTCACCTATAACCATGTTCAACATAAATTGCATCAGTTTTGAGCAGATTCTTAACGGCTCTCTGAGTATATGCCGTCGATTTCAGTTTAACTAATACTAAAACGAAGTTGACACCGAGATGGTCATATATTTACACAGTATATGGTCATATATTTTACACTGTATATAAATTGTATGATTGCCAGTATTTTCAGACGTAATTCCATATATTAAACAAATGTTGTGAGACTAATTCCTTAAATTAATATTTCAGTACATGATTTTGCAAAACGTTTA
Organism: Dreissena polymorpha; assembly: GCF_020536995.1. Classification (NCBI taxonomy): domain Eukaryota; kingdom Metazoa; phylum Mollusca; class Bivalvia; order Myida; family Dreissenidae; genus Dreissena; species Dreissena polymorpha. The sequence goes on along the minus strand of NC_068359.1, from coordinate 95,602,130 downwards.
AAAAACGAAAATATAAAAGATAACTGCCACCAAGAATACAATTACATAAATGTATCAACATTTTTGAGGAAATACCAATTAAATATATCTTAATATGGAGTTTTTTCCAAACGTTGCAATCAGCTAGTTGTTTCAGTATCATTGGCCGGTAATACGGAATAATATAACAAAATTAATATTTTCTTTTAAATAAGTATTTAATTTATGATTGCTCCACTCGCATCATTTGTTTTAGAAACGCTTAGAATAACATGTATTTGCATTATTAAAAAGGTGGTGTCCGAGGAATATTTGTGTAGTAAATTTAAAAAAGGCAGTTTGTGTAGGCTTGCAATCTCTTTCGAACTAAATTAGACACCTAAAATAAAATTCTGTGAAATTGTATGAAACTGTTTAAATGAATTAAGTAAGATGACACTTTTAGAGGACGAACATTGACCGAAAAAGAGCAAATATGCATCGTTATAATAATGTTTGAATAATTGAGAAATATTTTCAATATGCCCCTTTAACGTCTAACGTTATCTTACACTGTCAAGTTATAAAGCGCTGCTTTGATTGTTCTGTGCAATGGAAGGTTGGTAGTCAGTGAGGAACACACAAGGGTAGTTAAAACCTGTGAAAATAATGTATTGGTGTCAATGCAAAATGGTAGCATCTGTCCTGCTATTTACGCGAACTTAACTTGCTTGTACACTGGAACAAAGAATGTCCTTGTAGCTTTTAAAGTGAAAAACAAATCATCATGACAAGAGATACCTCCTTAAATGTCCATGTTGGGCACATTCTGTTTGCTAGCTATGTGTTAATCATAGTTCCGAAATTAACCCATTTTTGCCTAGTGTCTAGAAAAAAGGCCTTGGCAAACAGCGTAGACCCAGATGAGACGCCGCATGATGCGGTGTCTCATCAGGGTCTGCGCTGTTTGCTGAATAGAATTTCTGTACGAAATATTCTAAATATAGAAATAAATATACTAGACATCCCTAATTTTGGAAATAAATTGATCCCATTTAGAAGGATGGGAGAGTCCACTTGGCATAAATGGGTTTAATGCAAATGCATGCACAATTATGTCACCTGTTTGATAGAGAATCCATAATATTAACCAATATACCGTGTTAACCACATGCACATTCATTTTGTTTACAATTGTGTACAAACTTTAACACATAATTTTTTAACTTGATACATGTGGGATGTCGAATATCTTTTAAACCGAGTGCGTACAAGGAACTTTATTTGAACTGGCTTACACCTTAGTACGGAAGCCCTGGAGGGACATTTTTTGTTACTTGTTAAGAGTTATTTGTTATTAACAAATTTGCTAGATCGAGCTTTGTAATCAGCTTGCTTCTGAAGTAGCAACCGTTTTTATCTTTTCATTTTAGTATGACTCTGGTCCTTCTGTCTGTAGTTTATTTATCATCGGCTGGTAAAATTCTGGAAAATGGGCCTCGGCCAGTGGCTGAACGAAATCATTAAACTTTACTGTATAATTACCTTACTCAAGTGTTGGATCATGGTTACTTGTATGCAGTTTCTAGGTACGCTCAAGATATTAACAATGTGAAGATGTTTAAATGTGGTGCATGTTTATTTTTAGAGATTATCACATAGTTGAGTGCAAGCGTATCCAAGAGGCTGATAAACTGTACAGTGCTGCTGCTTAAAACTAAAAGCGTGGCAAATGCTATATTCATCAAGCTGTTGCTATATACATCTACAGTTTTATGCGTAGAGGGCGTAGTTCCGTCAAATATACCACTTTTTGGAAATGGTCTCACCAGAAATGAACTAATTAAAATATACTTTATGGATGGACTAAAATACATTGAAATAGTTCTTTTTTGCAGAGCTAGTAATAGCCATATAGTTTTTCAGAGATAGTAAGAGCGATAAAATTTTACAGAGCATGCAAGAGTGATATAATTTGTCAGAGCTTTTAAGCGCATTATAATTTTGCAGAGCTAGTAAAAGCGATACAATTTTGCAGAGCTAGTGAAAGCGATATTTTGCAGAGCATATTAAGCAAGTGCATTATAATTTGCAGCGCTATTAAGTGCGATATAATTTTGCAAAGCTAGGAATAGATATATAATAACTCAGAGCTAGAAAGCTCGATGTAATTTTGCATAGCTAGTAAGCGCGATATATTTTTGCACAGCTAGTAACAGCGATACAACTTTGTAGCGCTAGCTAAAGCAATACTATTTTACAGCGCTAATAAGCGCGATAAAATATTAAAGCACTAGTAAGCGCGATACAATATTGCAGCGCAAGTGGCAGCGCGATATTATTTTTCAGAGCTAGTAAGCGCGTTATTATTTTGCAGAGCTAATAAGAGCCATATAATTTTGCAGAGCTAGTAAGAGCGATATAATTTTACAGAGCAAGTAAGAGTGATATAATTTGTCAGAGCTAGTTAGCGCTTAATAATTTTTTAGGGCTAGTAAAAGCGATAGAATTTTGCAGAGCTAGTGAAAGCGATATATAATTTTGCAGAGCTAGCAAGCGCGTAATAATTTTGCAGCGCTTGTAAGAGTGAAATAAGTTTGCAGCGCTAGTAATAGCAAAGTAGTTTTGCAGCACTAGTAAGCCCGATATAATTTTGCAATGCTAGTAAGCGCCATATAATTTTGCAGTGCTAGTGAAAGCAATACAATTGTGCATCGCTTATAACAGCGATATTTTTTAGCAGCGCTAGTAAGCGTGATATAATTTTACAATGCTAGTAAGCGCGGTATAATTTCACAGGCCTAGTAAGCAAAATGTAATTTTACAGCGCCAGTAGCTCGATTTAATTTTGACAGAGCAAATGAACACGATATAATTGTGCAAAACTAGTAAGCGCGATATAATTTTGAAATGCTAGTAAGCGCGATAAAATTGTGCAATACTTGTAAGCGCAATAAAATTATGCAATACTAGTAAGCAATACTGGTATAAATTGTAATTTTTCAGCGCTCGTAAGAATGACATTGAAGTTCGTTGTGCATAAATGTAAATTAATGCAATAAAAGAATATATATATACAAATAGTGCCCAGTGCTCTTGGTTACAGCTAATAAAAGCAAAATATAAAAAAAAACTAAATAAGAGCTTTTCCAAGGCCAAGTTCATTATGCTAAATTTTTAAGATTTAAAGTAAGATAATTGGACGTAAGGGGATATATTAAACTTACAAAGAATATTAATTTTTTCACAATATGCATATAATGGGTAATTATAGCATGGTAATGTTCAGTATTTCTCAATTCTCAAGTTCTCAATTCTGTCAATCAAAACGTGAAACGGTCCTTTTCAGAGATATATCGTGTGCCCTGTGCAATAATATAGCAATGCTTATCTTCTGCTGAAGTTTATATGGATACTTTCTAATAACTAATTTTGCAGTTGGACGTGCTTAGTTTCGAGATTCAGTATATCTTGTTAATGAATCTCAGCTGCCATTTTAGTGCAACCTGATTGCAAGAAACATGGTTTTATACGCGGATGTAAATCAGTTCAAATCCTGATGATTTTTATTGTTGTCATAAATTCCGGAAATAATCCTTAAATAAATATTGATAAAAGAGTGTTTGATTGTGTGAAGTGACATTTATCTTTATCTTACCTCCTAAAATACGAGTGGTGTACAGGAAACTTGAGAGTGAAGTAAACTAGATCTCGGACAGAGTCCGTAGGACACGGATAGCCCTAAATTCAACTTTTGTCGAATAAGATATAATTTAAGTGCACGGCGTCGCTGTTCTTCGAAAACTGCGTAAGTCAAATTTGGCGCAAATTGTTATTTGTTTTTATAAGAACGACGGGTTCACGAGTAATTTACTGCGAAAATACTGTATTTCATATCCAATTGGAAGGCATAGTTATGAGCACGTGAGAAAATCCTGAACACTCATTGGAGCACTAATTGTTTCTGCAAAATCTGCGTAATTAAATTTTTCCAACTTTTCAAAAAACATTTTTAAAATATTTTTTGAAGTTTTAAAATATTGTATTAATTTAGATAGTCTTAGTCAAAATGGGCATACTTTTTATTTATGAAAATATAAAAGCCTGTAGTTGTCATTTTAATTCTAAAAATGGACTTACGCAGTTTTCTCTTTAATATTTGGTTCCTTTTTTAGACTATCTAAATTATTATATTTTTAAAATATTTTTTTGCCTATTGAAAAGTTGTAAAAATTTACTTACGCGGTTTTCAAAGAACAGCGACGACGGGTTCACTGGCTTGTTGATATATATCTGTACAGTTTTTTCAATCTTACATCAATACTTTTGGAGGAAACAATTTGAAAAAAAAAGAAATTACAAAGTCATTTTAGCTAGTACGCTCTCATTTTGCAAATCAATTTATCAGAATGTTATTTTCTTAACGAGGATTTCGTGACGTTGTTCATTCAGAATACCATTCGCTCGCTTTTCTGGCTGAACAAAGGTTTAAGACAAAGCGCATGTGTATTTAAATTCAAAATATGCCGTTCGCTCGATTTTCTGGAAGAACACTGGTTTAACAAGAAACTCATGTGCATTTCAATTCAAAATATGCCGTTCACTCGCTTTTATTCCAAAACAAAGGTTCAATATGAAACTCATGTGCATTTCAATTCAAAATAGAAATAGTGTTGAGGTAATTTTGCATGTATTCTAAAATCTGACACCTCCCACAGATTGATAATATTTACAGCATGTCAAAGAGGAGAAATATATGAAATAGCGTATTTTTTTCAAGATGAATAGTGAATTAAGAGGTGCGCGAAAATATTTCTTTCGTGTGATTTTTTTTCTTTTTTTAAATTTTATCGAATTTAATTGAAGCAAACTGTTGGGTTCACTTATTTACATTTCCCACAGTTTATGTTATTAAGTTAATCGCAAATATGTACATCTAATACAGTGAACAAATTACAGACCGTCTCACATTATGTCACGGTACCATATTTTGGCAGATTTTTGAATAACTTTTCAAGCGGTCCGGTAAGTTGACGCAATAGAGAACAATCTTTAGCGGGATGTCTTGTGTTTTTTTTACGGACTGCATGCACACTGTTTACCTATCGTCAAATTGTGAAACCGTGGTAAACTTATTTCTCTAAATAATCTCCTTGGGATCGAAGGGTCGGTGATGCACTGTTCTATGTGACGTGAATTCAATTAAGATGAAGATTTTCAACATGCCCTCAGACTTAACCCATTTATGCCTAGCGTCCAGAAAAAAGGCCTTGGCAAACAGCGTAGACCCAGATGAGACGCCGCATGATGCGGGGTTTCATAAGGGTATGCGCTGTTTGCTCAAAGGAATTTCTGTAAGAAATATTCTAAATGTAGAAATAAATATGCTAGACAACCCTAACTTTGGAAATAAATTGATCCGATTTAGAAGGATGGGAGAGTCCACTAGGCATAAATGGGTTAAGAGGGACAGTGTTTTGTATAAGCGGTCCGGTTAGCTCACTCGGCAGAGCACGCGCCTTGTTTGCGAGGAAGGGATGGGGAGCCGGGCTAAAGTCCTTGACTGGCCGCACACTTTTCAAGTCCTGACGAATAAATGTCCTTTAAATATGCTTAAGAAATTATAACCATCCCAGTTTGAACTGACATCGCCAAAATATTGTAGGTAGTTTGGTCAAATTTCTTTTCATTACTTTGATTTTTCGATACGCGTTATTTTCCACTTAAATAAGGGTGTTTGCTGACAGAAATCTTCCACATCTGTTTGCAACATATCTACCTTTATATGTGAAATGCAGCAAAAATGATCTAATGTCAACTTGATATGCACAAACAATTTAGAAATGGCAACATGAATTAGAGTCGGTCGTGTTTGTGGAAACAAACAATATTTTGTAGGTCTAACTGTAAAATTCAGGGTTGAGAAAAAAGACAACTCGCTGTTAGATGATGCAAAAAAGTATTATAGTTCTTCTTTATATGTTACAGAATCGTGTTTAAATCACGGCATACAAAACGATGTACGAAACAAATAACTTATGATAGTATTTGTGGAAGAAGCTTGATTTATATGCACCAACACAATTTAATCATCATCACAAGAAATACCTCCTTAAATGTCCATGTCGGGCACATTCTGTTTACTAGCTACGTGTTAATCATGGTTCCGAAACAAAATGCAAATGCATGCACAATTACCTCACCTGTTTGATAGAGAATCCAAAATATTAACAAATATCCCGTGTTAAACACATACGCATTCATTTTGTTTACAATGGTGTTCAATCGCTAACACTGAATTTTTTAACTTGATAAATGTGGGTTGTCTGCATGTATCGAATATCTTTTAAACGACAAGAAGCTTAATTTGAACTGGCTTATAGCTTAGTACGGAAGCCCTGGAGTGACATTTTGTGTTACTTGTAAGGAGTTTTTTGTTATTAACAAATTTGCTAGATCGAGGTTTGTAATCAGGTTGCTTCTGAAGTAGTCACAGATTTTATCTTTTCATTTTAGTGTGACTCTGGTCATTCTGTTTGTAGTTAATTTATCTTCGGCTGGTAAAATTCTGGAAATTGGTCTCGGCCAGTGGCTGAAAAAAATCATTAAAATTTACTGTATAATTACCTTACTCAAGTGTTGGATCATGGTTACTTGTATGCAGTTTCAAGGTACGCTCAAGATGTTTAAAATGTGAATATTTTAATTGGATGCATGTTTATTTTCAGAGATTATCACATAGTTGAGTGCAAGCGTATCCAAGAGGCTGATAAACTGTACAGTGCTGCTGGTTAAAACTAAAAGCACGGCAAATGCTATATTCATCAAGCTGTTGATATGCACATCTACAGTTTTATGTGTAGAGGGCGTAGTTCCGTCAAATATTCCACATTCTGGAATTTTTCTCACCAGAAATGAACTAATTGAAATATACTTTATGGAAGGACTAAACTACATGGAAATAGTCCTTTTTTGCAGAGTAGTAAGCGAGGTATAATTTTGCAAAGCTAGCAAAAGCGATACAATTGTGCAGAGCTAGTGAAAGCAATATAATTTTGCAGAGCTATGAAGCGCGTTATAATTTTACAGCGCTAGTAAGTGCGATATGATTTTGCAAAGCTAGGAATAAGGATATCATTTTTCAGAGCTAGAAAGCCCGATGTTATTTTGCATAGCTAGTAAGCGCGTTATAATTTTGCACAGCTAGATACAATTTTGCAGAGCTAATAAGCGCGATAAAATATTGAAGCACTAGTTAGCGCGATATTGTTTTGCAGCGCAATTGAAAGCACGATATAATTTAATTTTGCAGAGCTAGTAAGAGCGATATAATTTTACAGAGCAAGTAAGAGTGATATAATTTTTCAGAGCTAGTAAGTGCGTAATAATTTTGCAGAGATAGTAAAAGCAATAGAATTTTGCAGAGCTAGTGAATGCGATATATAATTTTGCAAAGCAAGCATGCGCGTAATGATTTTGCAGCGCTTCTAAGAGCGAAATAATTTTGCAGCGCTAGAGATAGCAATATAATTTTGCAGCGCTAGTTAGCGCATTATAATTTTGCAATTCTAGTAAGCCCGATATAATTTTGCAGTGCTAGTGAAAGCAATACAGTTGTTCATGGCTTATAACAGCGATATTATTTTGCAGCGCTAGTAAGCGTGATATAATTTTACAATGCGAGTAAGCGCGTTATAATTTCACAGGCCTAGTAAGCAAAATGTAATTTTGCAGCGCCAGTAAGCGCGATTTAATTTTGCAGAGCAAATAAACACGATAGAATTGAGCAAAACTAGTAAGCGCGATATAATTTTGAAATGCTAGTAAGCAATACCAGTATAAATTGTAATTTTGCAGCGCTCGTAAGAATGACATTGGAGTTCGTTGTTCATAAAGATAAATTAATGCAATACAAAAATTATGTCTTTACAAATAGTGCCCAGCGCGCCTCGTTACAGCTTAAAAAAGCAAAATAAAAAACAACTAAATATGAGCGTTTTTCTTGCCCAGTTCATTATGTTAAAAATGTTAAGATTTAAATTAAGATAATTGAACAGAAAACTTTAGGGGATATATTAAAATTACAAATAATATTTAAATAGAGTCATTTCAACTTTACTGGAATTAACAGCATAGTAGGCGGTGCAACAACCATGATCTGTGACCTTTTTATACCAACATTACGGATCTCTTAAACACGATTGTTTGTACGGATTTACGCACACAATATACTTAATTATTTTTTATTTATTTTTTTAAATAAAATCAAAGATAGAAAAATGTTCCCTTAGTACAACGAAAATGTATAGAACACGAGGCACTGAAGTAAATTTGCAAATCTGAAATATATTTTTCTCAATTTGGTCAATCAAAACGTGAAACGGTCCCTTTCAGAGATGTTTCGTGTGCCCTGGGTAACAATATAGTAATGCTTTTCTTCTGCTGAAGTTTTATATGGATCCTTTCTAATAACTAATTTTGCAGTTGGAAGTGCTTAGTTTCGAGATTCAATATGATTTTTATAGTTGTGATACCTTCCGGAAATAATCCTTAAATAAATATTGATAAAAGAGTGTGTGCTCTTGTGAAGTGGCATTTATGTTTATCTTTCGCGGGGTGCACAGGACACTTAAGAGAAAAGTAAACTAGATCTCGGACAGAGTCCGTAGGACACGGATAGCCCCAAATTCAACTTTTGTCGAATACAATATGATTTGATGCACGGGTTCACGTGCTGGTTGATTTATATATGTACAGTTTTTTTCTCTTACATCAATACTTTTATAGGAAACAATTTGAAAAAAAGAAATGACAAAGTCAGTTAAGCTAGTGCGCTCTCATTTTGCAAATCCATTCAGAATGTTACTTTCTTAACGAGGATTTCGTGATGTTGTTCATTTAGAATGCCGATCGCTCGCTTTTCTGGCAGAATAAAGGTTTAACACGAAGCTCATGTGCATTTCAATTCAAAACATGCCGTTCGTTCGCTTTTTTAGCAAAACACAGGTATAACATCGTTTTTTAAAATTAATCTTAGCAAACTGTTGGGTTTGCGCACTTTTGGGAGAGTCGATTGGGTTATTTTAAACAAACACTCTTTAAGGATGGCCTTTTGTTTAAAGTGTATCACTTTTTTTTAACATTTCCCATTGTTTATGTCATTAAATTTATCGCAACTTTGCAAAAATAATACAGTGAACAAAGTACAGTCCGTCTCACGTTATGTAACGGTACCATACTTCGGCGGATTGTTGAATAGCCGTCCTGGCGCTCCGGTATGTTCATGTTTGTTTTTCTTTCATATTTGTTTATCTTGTTTCATTGTTAAAGACATGTATGCATATATATAGTAATACATAATCCATGATGTAACAAAAGTTCCAAAAATGTTTAAAAAATATCTCAACTGGATCGGATTTGCATACATTGCAAAGTTCGAGGAAAATAGTGCATACCATTTGACATGCCTCCTTTTCAAAACTTATATTTAAACACAATTTAATCATATTTAAATGGTTGCTTTACATCTGAAATGATAACACTGATTCAGTGTGAAGTAGGTAACCATATTTTTAATTTTCAAACTAATGATTTAACCGTTGTAGTAAAAGCTGTATCGATATTTAATTTCTGCACTCTGATACCACAATAAATTAAAATGGCTTTTCCAATGATGCGTCATTTTGAAATATTTTAATCTTCAATAGTAATGCTCCGATTTTCATTTTTTCACCATTGTAATCCACTTAACAAGGTCTCTACTATAAAATCTCGTATTGCTTTTTCTTTGATTGGCGTCATTATTGACACCAAATACTCTCGTATTTCATATCTAATCATGATTAAGAAACAATGTTGAAACCTCTTAATAATCATATGATACAAGTATGAGTCAGTGAACTGTTTTCCGTAACAACCGCCTTGTCTGCAACTAGAAAAGGGTTCTGACTCGATACTGAAAAATACAAAATATTAGGAACGAATTCTATATATCAATGAACACATATTTAAATGGTAAAAACAGGTTGGCCCACGAATGTAAACGCTTATAAAAATATGCAATGCAATTAACTTCTCAGGGAAGTAGACCATTTTTGTAATCGCTTAATATCTATCCACCTAAAATGATATTCGTTGGAATTGCATGCCTTTGTTTAAATGATTCAATCAACATAACACTGTGAGACAGAAGACAAATATCTACCAAAAAAGACGATATGTCATCGTTATTATTATCTTTATATTATGGGGAAAGACCTTCAATATGTCCCTTCAAATTAATGTCTTACGTTTAACACATAATAACACGTAATAAAGCGTTGCATTGATTGTTCTGTGCAATGTTAAGCAATTAGTGAGGAGCAAATCGGAGGTTTTAAACCGGTTAACATGTGTTGGGTGTCAGTGCAAACTGATAACATCTGTTCATTAATAGTACACTGAAACAATAAAAGTTCATGTAAATTAATCAAAGCGCGAAAGTCACTGAAGTTGTTCGTTATTGCATATTAGACGCAACTCAGTTTTCAAAATTATGTTATAGCTTTTTATATCGCAAGTTTGAAATGAACACAACCCATTCAAATTTATAACGGGTGTGTCTTTATGCACAGGTCGAGATGTGTGTGCACTGTTTATCCTCATATTTGTGTTATAGAGATATTTATGTTATAGAGATAACTTAGACAAAATAACAACAATATGTCTCTTTTTTCACAATTGGTTGCTCAACTGGCAACCATCTTTAGAATTGTGGTTACCTTGCTAAAGAATAACAAGCATATACTCATGTACATGTTGTGTAATGTGTAACTTATACTTTATCTATTTTCTTTAAATTGTTTAGCAACAATTGAGCACAAGCTGTTATAAACACTAGACTGGCCAACATCGTCGCACAAGCTCTTAAACCTATTATTTACAAATAGGCTGTCTGCTGCAGTGTACCATTTAAGTATAAACTCCTAGCGTAGTGACTTGCAGTTATCGTTCCTAGCGTAGCTTAAGCAGACTGACATGCAAAACTGCCTCTCTACAAAAGTCGTGAGCTAACGCTCACAACTTAAAATAGAAAATAAATAATTACGACCAGAAATACAGCCTTACATGTCCATTCCGTGCACATTTCGTTTGCTACGTGCACATTTTGCTTGCTAGCTTCGTGTTTATCAATGTTAAGAATTTAAATGCATACACAGTTATCTCACCTGTTCGATATAGAATCAAAAACATAAACCAATAAGCTGCGTTTAACACATAAGCATCCATGTTGTTTAAGTTATTGTCCATACTTTAAAACGGAAGATTTTAAGTTGATAAATGTGGATTGTCTGCATGTATCGAATATCTTTCAGAACGAATGAATACAAGACGCCATATTGGGCTGGCTTAGAGCTCAGTGTTCGTAGATTTAACATTGACATTTTTAAATTAAGAATGTTTATAAGTTATATATAGTGTGTTACGTTTAAAGAAACATACACTGCTTAAAACTTCAACACGGATACTGAACAATCTATATTTACAATCTTACCGCCAAGAATGTTAAATCTGATCAATTCGAACGATACCGTTTCGCTTAGTTTGAGGATATCGGGAATACGTATTTATAGTACTCTTCTCACAAAAGTTCAGTCTTGCTATCGTGGTGATGTTAATGTTTTAGCATGATCATCCGTTCTATCGGCCCTTATAATGAATACATACAAATTTTGGAAGTGAACAAATACAAAAACACACATGTGTTATATGTTAATATATAGTTAAATGTGTTTTCTTGGACATAACAATAAAAACTGCATTTAAATCGGCATTGTTTTGACAAAATACTGGCTAGAATCAGGTCCCTGTAGTAATCTGCATCATGTACATTTGTTCTAAAAATATAGGCCCTTCTGATTGGTTGCTACGATGTGTTACTAGGCGCATGAGCTTGTTCTAAAATAGTATCTTAATGGATAAACGAAAGTCTTTCTCATGTTATTCTTAAAATATATTTACATTTTATTCAAAATGAGCGACATATAAAGCATTGATAAAACTACTATCTATTAGTCAATAACCAAGCTAACTTTTTTTCGCCCATTTTTTTTTCGTACCCAATTTTTTTTCGTACCGAAAATGTTTTTTCGTAATCAATTTTATTTCGTACCCAAATGTTTTTTCGTACGTTTCTTTTTCCTACCCCAACTTTGGTTTCGTACACAAATTGTTTCGTACCCAAATTTGTTTCGTACCCAAAATTTGTTCGTACCCAAATTTGTTCATACCAAATTTTTTTCGTACCTATTTCTTTCGTACCCAAAATTTGTTCGTACATACAATTTGTCTCGTACCCAATTTTGTTTGCGTATCCTAATTTTATTTCATACCCAAATGTTTGGCATATTTTCTCGTAACCTAATTGTTTCGTATCCAAATTTGTTTCGTACCTAAAAAATGTGTGTACCCCAATTTTTTTTCGTACGCATGTTTTTTTCTTAGCCAAATGTTTGTTCGTACACCAATTTTTTAGCATAATTTGTTCGTACCCAAAATATTCGTACCCAAATTTGTTTTCGTACCCAACATTTTGTTTTTACATAACTCCTTCATGTATTCACCAATTGACTTCAAGTTAATACGGAACATCTCTTATGACAACACGGTCTATCTTGACCATCCATGTCCACATTTCCCACCCCGGGGCCCCACCAACATAAGTCTTGCCCACCCAAAAAAGCCTTTTAATATAAGATCTATGCGGCGTGGTGATACGCGTCGGCCTCTACCGCGCCACTTCTAGATGATATTGTGAAAATGACAGAGATCGGTGTAAATCAGTGAATCGTTACAACATTAAAAATAGATCTGCTTTGTGTCAAACACATTTAATAAATTGATATTACATACATACATGGAATGTGATTAAATTGCATTATTCAAGATGCTGTATTTTTTATTTCTTTTCAAAAATATTGTTGAATTATTTAACTTTCCACAAAGCAATTCTAAATCCAACTTGCAATATCAAGGAACAAAACTTCCAGCTTTTTTCTGGCTTTCTGTGGTTATATTTTTCAATATCATGCTTGAAATAATCTTCAGAAATATTACCGTACTTCGACGCGCAGACATAGAAAGCTCTGAAGACTCTTCGACAGCAGTCGTATAAATTATAATTTAAGTCACAAGGTAAATGCTATAATTAACATTGAAGATAAATAGAACACTGTTTCCTTATATTCTGCAACACGGTTGACTCGCGGTACTTGAGATATATTCACTTGCGTCCTGAAACGATCTTAATATATTATATAAATGTTTTAAAGAACAATCATATTTAACCTAACTTTATTGGACAACTGCCTTTTTATTGCGGAAATCCTTCAATATTAACTGCCGTAGAAACAAATCCAACTCCACTGTCCGCGAGTGTTGTTTATATTTTCTCCTGGTAGATTCGCGGTAAATAGGTTAAACAGCAACAATTTTAAGTTAAGCTTAAATTATCAAAGCTCTGACAAACCGTTCAAATTAACAATCGATAAAGTATTTAACAATTTTCAATATATGGAATTAGAGATATCAAATAACATAAATAGCCCAGTTATTTTCAGGCAATGTCATATTTTTTTCATAACGACAATTAACTGAACTATACTATATTGTTTAAGTCTGAGTTTTACGACTTTTAATACCAAAAATCGAATCTAATCTGTAGTGAGAGATGTTTTCTGTCAGATATGACAAGTAGGTCAAGAAGGTTTGTTTATAAACAAATTCCTAAGGGGGCTAATGAAATACCGCGACTCAAACCGACCCGCGAGTTAACCGGGTTTTAGTAAAACTGGTTACCCATAGACTGAAAGCTGTGATATACACTCAGATAAATAGTGTAAGAAAGTTTACATGATCATTATGCCACAATTCTAAAAAGCATCATGTATGTAAAGTACCCTTGTTTCATTATTGTTTTGGCGTGGTTATTTTTTCAATTGTACTTTTTCATGGAATTGTTGGTGTTATAGTCATATATAATAAAAATACTTTTTCGCAGTGTCGGACTGTAGCGAAGGCGAGAAAACACCGAAAGGAACAAAGGCAAACGGGAGGTGGGGGTGCAGTTCCGGGACTGACTGCTGTTCAAGAAAAGGTTTGATAATTTTTATAAAATGTAAACAAAAATATTCATATGCATACTTTCTTGCAAGTGTACTAATGCAAAATTAAGTCTAAATCATTGTTTATTAAAAAAAAAATAAGATTAAACTACCAATGTGGACTTATTGTTAACATACCTATAAATATATTATATTGAAAAGACAATACATGTCTGCTTGTTATTGTGAATGTTATTAAAATTTTTAAAAAGGTCTTGTGTTTGGAGACAAGCTTTTAATAAATGTATAAATTTAGTTTCCTTTTTTCATTAACTTATTTTTATATTAAATCATTTGTACATTATTTTAACCTACATGTATTTTAGATATGTTGTATTTTGTAATGGTATGTTACCATTGTTTACATAATCTCATTTAAATATATATTTTTTGCCTTTATTTTGTAACAGGTACTCTCTTGTGTCCCGGACATTATCCTTAATGGACTAGAGGGGAATGACACTGGTCCAATTGGTACATATTTTTCTGTCTAAATTTAAAGCTTCATTTTCAGCAATTTATTTTAAAGTTGAAATTATGTCATATTTGCAGTTACAGTGGGCATTCCAACAAAGGAATCGTATGTTTATGATAAGAAATTGAATTGTTATTTTCATTATCATTTCTATATTGCAGAAACTTCTGAAAATGAAAGAAACAGTGCAACCGTGTCATCACCAGTGCAAGATGAAGGTACTGAACAGTTCATGTTTGTTGGCTTTAATGGTTTATTACATATTTTGCAATATAATTACGAATGAACAGTCCATCTAATACAAAATTTTGTTATGATTGATTTATCACCACAAATAAAGAAGTTTGTCGCTTCAAAATACAGTCATTTCTCAAAAATTTCCAATTCGCCCCTCCTTTTCTCGAAATGGCTATCGATATGTTCTGAACTGTTTAGGAAAAATAATAATATTGCAGTAAAAAACTGATATTGATGCAAATGCTTATTTTTTCATATAGGATATTGTATCCACCCCTTTAAAGGGGCCTTTTCACAGATTTTGGCATTTTTTAACTTATTCATTAAATGCTTTATATCGATAAATGTAAACATTGGATCTTAAAAGCTCCAGTAAAAAATCAAGAATAAAATTAAAAAAAGGAAAAGAACATTGCCCGGACCAGGTTTCGAACCAGTGACCCCTGGAGTCCTGCCAGAGTCCTGACGTAAAAACGCTTTAGCCTACTGAGCTATTCCGCCGAGTACATAAACTTGAAGTATTTTATACCTTATATAAGCAATCTTCGTAGTTTCACAAAATTTAGCGACAAAAACAGAACTCTCCAAATTATTCAATCGTTTCGCGTTGCAACGGTTTATAATTTTTAGGTTTTAAAATCGTCAAAAGATGCATATAATGGCTATATTAGACCATGGTAAATGTTCAGTATTACTGTTTCCTCACAAATATCATAACTAAAACGAAAATTTGCGAATCTGAAACAACTTTTTTCAATTTTGTCAATTTACCACAGCGTGAAAAGATCCCTTTAAGAAAGAAGAAGAAAACCAATGCAAAAGGTGATTGATTGTTTTATGTTCATATACATGTTAAAAGTATTAGTATAATAAGGCTTCTTCAAGTATGTCAGTTCAATCCAGGCAAGTAGTATATATAGGAACAGCTACTTAATTAACAGTAATTGAAGAACCATGAAACAAAAAAAGGAAATAAAACAAATTCATGCAAGCAAACGCATACAATTATTATGAATACATATTTACAAATATTGCCATAACTTGATGGCTTTCTTCATTCTAAACAACTATGAGAAATGCCAGTCCAATACTCTAAGATCTAAAAAGTGTATCTTCTTTGAGAAAATATTAAAGATAGTCATGGACAAAAAATATTTGTCATGCAGTTTAAAAATATTATTTGTTAAACAAATAATTGAGTGACAAAAGGGCAGTTAATGACAACTAGTTCAAATTGATATTTTGTACAGAATAAAAGTGTTCAGCTGAACTGTTGAATGTCCAGCGGCAGCTTCTTGGTGAATATACACGGAGCAACGAGTTGAACGTGCAGCGGAATGAATTTCTTGACAAAATCAGCACAAGTTTGTCAATTATTGCCAGTAAACATTATGCGGACAATGTGGTTTTTGAAATGTAACTGTTGTTAATATGTGTATGACTGTCAAATCAATGCTTAACTATTCAATTTATGTAAAAGATTTGATTTTATGTAAATATCATTAAATTTCTTTAACAGAGTAATTGTGTATTTAATATTTACCAAAACATATTTAATAAACTGAAAGAAAATGATGATTAATTTTATATAAATATACATGTATATCATATTTATTTTTTAATGTGATATAAAGTGCAATATTTTTTGTATCATGTTATATGAAATAATTTGTTAAGTTCATTACATAAAATTACCATATTAAACACAGGCATACTTGTTTTTAGTAAATATTATTAACTTTTAAGAATTAAATTTATGTTCTATACATATATGGTTTCTAATTATCATAATGACTAAAATCACTTGACCTTGTCCTAACAAACAATTACCCCCTCCCATAATTCATTGGCCATAAAGATTATTTTTCAATAGAATCTTTGATTACACGTGATTTTCAGATAAATAAAGAATATATACATACACATATACCAGAAAGGCAGTATTTATACAGTTATTTATGTGGTTAAGCTTTTATGCATGTATTTGCACGGGACACTATGTCAGCGCATCATGGCAATATATGATGAAGATAAGACAAATGATCCGACAGTCCATTTATAACCAGTTTCATGTCTAGGATCCCATGATTCATCTTAAATTGGAGATACAATGCATAGTCTTACATTTGCATGTAAGAAGTAACATTTCTTTTGTCCAACTCGTCTCTTATCTAGACTGTGGGAAAATACGGTTCATCTGTTTGAATAATCGTTTGCATTGTTAATAAGAACAAAAGCTGTTGTTGTTATTTTGTCAAAATCTTGTATTTCATACAACAATCAATTATTTACTCACTTAAAACAACACAGCTTCGGTTTAAACAAGAGTGCCAATTTGTCACAAGATACGCCAGTTTGGAAGTTTTGAACACCATTTGAAATGCACTAAGTAACGTTGTGACCTAGTTTCTAACCCGACATGACCCATATTTAAACTTGACATAGATATCATTTTGACACAACTTCTGACCAAATTTGGTAAAGATCAGTTGAAGACTACTTGAGCTATTTTAGACAGCGGACACCATGCTAAATCCGTAAAATGCACTAAGTGACCCTGTGGCCTAATTTTTTACCCGGCATGACCCATATTTGAACATGACTTAGATATGGTCTAAATACAACTTCTGACCAATTTTAGTGAAGATGAAAACTACTTAAATTAGAGAGCGATCACTATATGCCCTCCTACCAGGGGCATAAAAACAGGCACTATGATGTCGAGCTTGATAAAACGATACATGATTTAATTTGTTGTTGATGTTAAAACTTGAAGATATAAAAAAATAACATTTGTTATGTTTTGACAATTTACTTACAAGTCATTTTATTTAAAAAGTTTTAAATGTATATTTCAAGAGTTAACAGGCAAACAAGGTTATCTATGACATTTACATCACAGTACCATAAACAATGTATGTAAACAGCAAAATGGAACAACATTGATAAATATCCTCTTTAAGTTAGTTCGTGTAAACATTGCACAATGTCGTTTGTTTATCTGTTCCTTGGCTTATCTATACTTGTAAATTTTGTGTTGGATGTAAGGCATGGTTTCATAAGCTTTAAAGGTCTTATGTTTATACGTTTAAGGTTTAAGTAATCCCACAATGTCACAAAGTGTTTACTTAAACCATTCATTTATTGCATGTGCGCGTCATTACATAGGGACTTTCCATTATTTAGATTTGTAACTGGTTGTAAATTGTTTACTTCGTAGCATTTTAAGTGTGTTCCATTCATTATTGACATTTTCAAGGTAACAGCTCACTTGATGTGAAATTAAACAGAAATTAAAACGTGTCCACCAGCGTGACACTGTGTTCTTTTAATAAATTAACTCAATATATGGATAGTTTAACATAGACCAAAACAGTAAAACAATCATCGTTTATGCTACATTACACCACAACCCATGAATTGCATGTTTTAGACCCCAAAAAACAACTTCAAATAATGCAAAATAAAACATAATGATACCAGATTGTCTTTAGTTTACCCGCCCAGACAAGGCAATACTATGCCTAACCTGCAAATTGCAAAAGTTGAAACAAAGTATTCGGTAGCTTAATAAAACTATGTTAGTATTTAGTATGTGTATTAGTATAAGTTAACACAAAAATCACAAAAGAAAATATTGTTTTTGTTGTGTGTATTTTTTTCGCACAATGTTTATACACGAAAATTAGATCAGTTTTTAATGTTGATGAGATTACATCATGCATACGAACGTGTGAATGTATTTCAATTAGTAAGGGAGAATTGTAGATTCACACTTCATACATTCATGGTAAACTCAAAAGAATTGAAGCTTATTTATTTATGTTATGCTCATGGTGAGCTTTTCATCGCCTTTCGACCGTCTTTCTTCGAGCATCACGCGCCATGCGTCTTCAACATTTATTGTCGTGATTCTTAATCAGAACAATTGACTCACAAATATTTTTTCCGAGTTTGAAACTGGGTCAGGTTGAGTCAAAATCTAGGTAACAAAAGCAAATACAAAGAAACAATTGTGAAATCTCAGGATATGGACCCAATTATATATTGGCTTGGTTCGTAAATGGTCTTGTGTGGTCAAACAAGGTCAAATAAAAGAAAACACATTGTTAACATTGTACTATTATTGCCTAATCTTCTTAGAAATTAATCGGAAAATGTGTCTTATAAATATCTAGGCCGTTATGGACCCTGTGTTTTCCAGAATTGGTAATTTTAGCAATTTATACAGTTTACTTTTTATGATGCACGACAAATTGTAAGTGACAGAGGAGTATAAAGCATTTTTTAAGGTATTTATTTTTAAATATATGCAGTTTGAATGTCATTCCAAACTTATCAAAGCTTGTTAACCCAATTATATTATGCAATACATTAAATAAATAGTTAAGATGCATTGCATTTTGAAAGCAATATTGTTTTTGTTTGCATTATTTTATTTTCAACAAGCAACAAACAATAAAACAATTTTAATGGATTGTGCGTTATCCGCATCTAGACAGCTCTTACCATATCCACTGGTTAAACACGCTCCGAGCAACTGATAAATTAAAGCACCGTTCCAGTCTCTTTGAAGAGGGTAATAATAAGCTTGTGAGAAGTATGATAGACTCCCTGTACAAGTAGGCATATATGCAGATATTGGCATATATTTATCAACGGAACATGTGTATTTTATATTTTCAAGTATGGTAATATTTATAACAGCTTCTTTAAAACCAGTATTTAACGCAACCAATCAAAAGCAAAAGAGCATATAATAACACCATGTTCTTAATATGCTGTAAACGGCGATCATCATGGACGACATGTTGGATTTCTAAAAAAACACACAAAGAAACCTGCACGACATTATTTGGATTCTTCATCAGTAATATGTCCCCTCACAAAAATCACTTTAACATTTACTATGCAAGTATGTCGCGTTTATGCCATTTTCCGCCGGACTAATACTTAAGCGTGAAGGTAATCTTCTAGATATAGTATTGCTGGAATTTATTGGAAAGTGAAAATTATAATGTTATACTCTAGAAAGCCCCTTTATGTTGTATTCCATCCAATCTTTAGTATACCTTCTGCCTCTTAATACACAATTGCCCAATTAAAGCCAGAACATCCTATCAGCATTTGTGGCATGAAATATGAAGTCATTCTGGCTCTGAGCACATAACTGTCCGCTGAATGTCAGAATGTTCTACATCCTTATGTTAAAGTGATATTATGGGCATCTAACAGTTTTCAGGTGACTATCGCAACGGTTATTTATTTGCACTTCATATACACTTATTTTTGTTAATGCAGCATCAGTATACTAAACAATATCCCTGAAAGAGAAAAATAATGCATTTGAATATCAACCGTACTTTCGTTTGACAACTGATCATACATGTACGATGTGAACCTAAATTTAGTTTTAGTGAAGATTCGCTCATACGACAAAAAGACACAATTTTGTTTTACGGATCATTTCGGCTTACAGGACTGGGTGCGTCGCGTAAGATATCGAATATGAAATATATTTTTATAAACAACAGGAAGCATGATGAGTTGCAGATAATTGGCCAGTAACCACATTTTAACTAACTCTTTTGACCCGTTAATTCTGTTCAGCTCAATTCAACAGTGAAAAATGCCCATAATATTACTTTAAAGAAAGGCTGATATGATAATACATTTAGCGACATCAATTATCATAATACCATATTTATTCCTTAATAAAATGCTAAATATTAATCCACTAAATCAACCTATTGTTAATATACTAAATATACAAGACTTAAAACACACTTTACAATCCTTTGATACTTCTTGTTCAAAGCACAATTACGGTATTTATTTAACTGTAGTTTGTGGTATAATTCAAAGTATAGTGCGAGGATCGGTCTTAATTGAAGTTTGTGTTCCGTGAGAATGTGACCGGGGCTCTTTTAATTGAGAAAAATCGTGTCAATCTACCAGAATTTATAGAATTCAATAATTACATGGGATGGTCACCGATTCATATTTAAGAAAAACTTGTAAGCAACATTAACGCAACTCACGTAAAGTAACTCACCAAGGTGGACAATTTTCATATACAATGTAATGATCATGTTATAAAATCTCAGACGTATGTAAAATATCTTGGTTCTATCCTAGATGCTGATTTGTCCGGTACTTCTATTGTAAATAATATCGTCAAGAAGGTTAACTCTAGACTTAAATTTTTATATAGACAACGTTATTTTTTTAATAAAAGTCTTAGAAAAAGCTTATGTAATTCTTTAATACAATGTCATTTAGATTATGTATCCTCTTCGTGGTATTGTGGACTCACGAAACAACTTAAGCACAAGTTACAAATAGTCCAAAATGAAATGGTTCGTTTTATTAACAATTCCCATTGTAGGACATCACTTGTTGTATCGCATTTTGAAGAACTTGGTTTATTGAACGTTGAGCAAAGATGCAAGCAACTTCGGCTTAACCACATCCATAAGATTTTCTACAACAAATGTCCAAGCTTTATGAAAGACAATTTTGTCAAATGTACAGATGTCCATCAGTATGGGAATAGATCCCGATTTAATTTTTATGTACCTCAAGTTGATGGCTTTACTAGTTCTTCATTTTACTGCAATGGTATTACGAATTGGAATGCATTATCCGATAATATAAAGTCCATCGAATCGAAATTTACTTTTAAGAAACTTGTAAAGACACATCTATTAAATGATATGAAGGTAGACGAGAATTCCATGTATTTTTACTTTTAGATTTGTTTTAATTTATGTAATTCATTATGTTTTATGTTATTTATTCGTGTCAGTGTATTATCATGTCAACTTTTGAAAGATTCACTTAATTTGTAGAAGAAATCATGTGTAGGATCATATCGATTCTATATTAAGAACTGAAAAAACAATATATTTATAGTCACTTATAAGATCTGTTCGACTAAATCCAGGGACCCCGTTGGAAATAAGCTTTTTCATGTTTAAATGTCTAAGCTTTACGGGTTATCCTGTGTATACATCATGTCGTAATCTTATTTGGATCTGTGATAAATGGCACCATTCATGTAATGCATGTTTCTGAATATTATAATAATGCAATCTATACGTTATTTATTGCCTTGATTGCATTGAATTGTAAATTGCTTGACATGTATGCACAAATAAAACAAACAAACAAACCTATGCCTAATTCTTGATAATACTTGATCTGAATGTTATACTTGATCTGAATGTTAATCGTTTCAATATCTAGGCCGATGTCGAATTGTGACGAAGATATTTCATACATATTTACCTACAATATCCGACGCATTCGTTTTGTTATTAGGATCGGAGTTAGTGTTCGTGTGTCGTACGAATAGATATCGTTGCAGGAAATTAAAATGATCCGTGAAACTATATTTAGATTCACATCGTACATGCATGATATACATGCTGGCAAATTCGACTGTACAGACATTTTCGATTTCAGAATTAAATATCTGGCTTAATTCGCATTTTTCGACACATGTTCTTCTTAACCTTTATTTTAATTTATATTGAAATATATGTATAATAAGTTTGTTACACATTTTATATAAAATCATAAATATTTGACAAAATCGTATAATCT
Organism: Dreissena polymorpha; assembly: GCF_020536995.1. NCBI lineage: Eukaryota > Metazoa > Mollusca > Bivalvia > Myida > Dreissenidae > Dreissena > Dreissena polymorpha. Next base: position 95,579,711 of record NC_068359.1, on the reverse strand, counting down.
CCCTTTAAAGGTATTGTCATATTTTAGTATCTAGTCAGCAATCCGGACCATACTTGGGTAAATGACAGCCAACGTGATTTACACACTGTAATAACCTAGGCATTGCAAAATAGTTTAAAGGAATAGCGTTGACGCGTGTTAGCAATGGCAAATGTTTGATTGGGAGTCTATTTTGATCATAATTGAACACTATTCCTTTAAACAATTTTGAAATGTTTTACAGTTGTATGATCACGTTGTCGGTCGTTTACGCATGCGCCGTTCAAATTGAATATTTATGGTATAGGAAGGGTGTGTTAGCATTAATGCACATATATTGGCCAGACCAAAAGTGTCCAAATTACAGGTATGTGTAGCAATGTATTTAATAGTTTTGTTATTTGTATAGCAGATCCATCGAGAACCTTTAGAAGCATAATGAATGATCCAATATAAAATTAACATGGGTTATCTAAATTGTCTTAAAATAAATCATGTAACAGTATCTGTAGCGCAACCGTTGTCTTAAAAATCCAATAATTATTTGTTTGACGAAGTCTTAATTGATTTACAGAGGGAGGTACGTTGTTTCTGAAAATTTTATTTCCGAGCATCTGTTGCCCTTTCCTTGGATTCTTTGAAAACACATTGAACAATATTTGTTTAATACACGCTGTCGAAGATATTGTTCAGGTGTTATGACAATTTGATACCTTGTATTAATTTTTGTATGATGATATCGTAATTTTATTTAAATTAAAAGAAGTCAAATTAAATGAATGTATGATATATTAACAGTATACATTATCGTTATAAGCAATACAAAAGTTAGCAGACCTAATATAAAATAATATATATACTTATTACGGCATTGGGTTTTATATTTTTTACTTTGTTTTATAGTAAGTTGCAGTAATTGCTACTTATTTTAGTGACCTGAAGATCAGTACAAACGGATTATCTCCATGAACGCTTTGCAAAATATCGTAAAGGGTGGCGTTTGGGGTAAAGTCAAAAAATAATATGTCAAATTAAACTTATGCGAGCGTATTGTAAAATTAATAAATATCGTTTTTGGATATGTACAGGTAGCGGATGAGGCGCTGTTAACATTCCGGGTAAAGAACCGACACATGATGAAAAACGCGCATCATCAATAAACGGGTGCACTGCCTTCGTCATTGGATTGCTCGGTAAGAATTGGTTTTTGTATTCTTGTCGAATTGCTTGTATTGAGTGGTGGACGGTTGCCTTATGCACGATGTGGCAGTTAAGATTGGATATGGATGAATAACTTAAAACATCTGATTTTGTTCGAATTAAATGTGTCCGTTAGCTGTTGCCAATTAAAGAAGCTAAACTGTCATTGTGATAAAAGTGGTGACAATGCATTATAAATCATATATAAATACATAAGTTAAAAATATGATTTTGTTTTCTGGTAATTGTTTATTTTAAATAAGGTAGCGCACCCCTAATGATTTCCCGCGATTTATTTTACGATCATTGCCGATCTTCAATGATCGGTTATTTCCGAGAGATGCATTTTTTTTTCAAACTTCGAATTTTGATATATATTTACGTATTTCGTTTAGAATACATTATTGTCACAATAAATATTGACTTTGATCCAAATATCATCTGAAAAATACAATTTTGCGATTTCTTCAAAGATCGAAGAGTCTTTTTACCTGTTTACTTATGGATATCTAATTTAAGCTTGTATTTGTGCGAATTTGTCGTGGCCGAGCGGTTAAGGCGATGGCCTAGAAATCTTTTGGGATCTTCTCGCGTAGGTTCGAATCCTGCCGACGTCAAATACTTTTTGCGACGCGTTTTATTTCTCGTCATACGTAATTTGATTTAATATAGCATAAAAGCTATGTTTATTGTTAAATATGTTGAAATTTGTATGCACATCCTTCAATTTTTAAACTTAAAACAACGTTTTGGCTAAATTGTGTGATTTACTGCTGACAATACGAATGATGCATGTTGCATTTGTATTTTTATTTAAAAAAGTAAACGGTAAATCTGTCTATTTCTTGGTATTTTTGCTGTATATAGTGTTCCTATAAAAACTAAAGTTAAAATATAACTTAAATGATACTATTATGAATTTTATGACACTTTGTTTTTAACCGACACAATTTTTACTTGGCTGAAATCACTTACATTTCATGGCGCTCTTCCAGAGATAAAAATTTGTAAAAAATAAATGTCTGTAAAAGAATACTTATTTCATCTTGTTTAAACTTTAAACACCTTAACTGCATCTGTACACACCAACTGCATGCCCATATTTGGAAATTATGGAACTTTTATATACCCCAGGGGTGAAGATAAACTGGCTAAAAGCCGAGAGTGGGGGTGGTTTTGAAACAAATGGTATATTTTTTTAAAAAGCACGGAAAGTCTACCTACAAATTTGCATGAAGTTCAGTGAAATGATGCTGATTAAGAAAATAATTAATTAGATTATATTTGGATATGTGCCCATTAGGGGTACGCTAACTTAATATTATAATAAAGACGGCACATTGTTTGCTTCTTTTTATTACCCAGGTTTAAGCCAAACTCTTATATATTTACAATTGAAAAAAAACGAAATGAAAATCATTGACACCAACAATTAAATGTGTGTGATTACCTGACCATGTGTGTTCTAATAACAAATACCATATAACTACATTGTCGTGTCCTTTGTTTCTAAAAATGAATGCCGTTTCACTTGGGCAGACCTCTTAAGTTTACGAATAATGAACAAAAAAACAAACAAAATTGTTCCTAGGCAAACCAAACCAATCAAGATTTCATTTCAATCAGAATATATAAATTTGGCATTTCGGATTTCGGCTTCCAGTGTTCAAGTCGTTTATTTTTTGACTGCGTTTAAGTCCTTGGACTATTTGAAATCTACAAGATGGCCAACTTGAATCAGCGCGACCCTAATGACCTCAACAGCCACGTAAAGGTAATGTGGCGCACACTGGCTGTTCCAGCAGCCGCACATACCGCACCGCCGTCTGACCATATTGGCTAATCGCGCTACCATACTTACCTCTGATGCACTTAGTTATTACAGCGGCCATATTTAGCACTGATGATGCACGTTGTTGTCCCACAAGCATCAGCAACGAATATATTTCGTTGAAATGTCATGCAATTAAATTTTAAAATTTTAAATTTAAGAGTGCATCATTGTTAACATATTTTGATAAGCCATCGTTTGCATAGCATAACTGGAATGCACATTTGCATACGGCATACCAATAGAGAGGTAGAAAAACAATAGTTCTGATACATTGACCGATTATGGGACTTTTAAAGATATATCTTTCGCAAATTTTCAACATCAATTCACGGTTGTTTGGCCGTCTCTGATCGAAATTGTTAAATATTATACATGTTGTTCTATTTAAATAAAATAAATAACTGACATGATCCAGCAAAGTATTTTGTTAACTTATTAAACTAATGCTTAATTAGCTTAATGCTTAATTAAACTAATGCTTAATTGCTTAATGCTTAATTTATTTCGAATACGCTACACATTGTCGCAATAGACGTTTCGTAGGTAGTTTTGTTGTTTTCTACCGATGTAACTGTTTGAACTTACTAAATATTTATTCCCGGTCCGCCTGTCCAGGATCCGGATCCTGTGATAACTTAAATAGTACTAAGGTAGGTGATTATCCCCACGCTTTTTGAAAAAAAGGTGGGGATATTGTGGTTATCTCCGCCGTCCGTCCGTCCGTCCGTCCGTCTGTCTGTCTGTCCGTCCGTCCTGGCCACTATCTCCTCCTACACTAAAAGCACTAGAACCTTGAAACTTACACACATGGTAGCTATGAGCATATGTGCGACCCTGCACTATTTGGAATTTTGATCTGACCCCTGGGTCAAAAGTTATAGCGGTTGGGGTGGGGCCGCGTCAGAAATTATCACTCATTTTTTTAGGTTATTTTACATTTACTTCTTTATTTCTACACCGATTCACTTCAAATTGATACTGGACCTCTCTTATGACAATACGGTCAATCTCAACCATGCATGGCCCCATTCCCAACCCTGGGGCGCCCCGCCCACATAGGCCACACCCACCAAAAATTTCCATTTACTATAATCTTTTCATTTCTACACGGATTCACTTCAAATTGATACTGAACTTTTGTTATGACATTAGGGTCAATCTCAACTATGCATGGCCCCAATCCCAACCCTGGGGCGCCCGCCCACATAGGCCACACCCACCAAAAAATTCCATTTACTATAATTTTTTCATTTCTACACGGATTCACTTCAAATTGATACTGAACTTCTCTTATGACATTAGGGTCAATCTCAACTATGCATGGCCCCATAACCAACCCTGGGGCCCCGCCCACATAGACCACACCCAAAATTGCCTTTACTATAATTTCTTCATTTCTACACTGATTCACTTCAAATTGATATTGAACTTCTCTTATGACAATACAGTCAATCTCAACTATGCATGGCCCCATTGCCAACCCTGGGGCGCCCCGCCCACATAGACCACACCCACCCAAAATTGCCTTTTACTATAATTTTTTCATTTCTACACCGATTCACTTCAAATTGATACTGAACCTCTCTTATGACAATACGGTCAATCTCAACTATGCATGGCCCCATTACCAACCCTGGGGCCCCGCCCACATAGACCACACCCGCCCAAAATTGCCTTTTACTATAATTTCTTCATTTCTACACCGATTCACTTCAAATTGATACTGAACTTCTCTTATGACAATACGGTCAATCTCAACTATGCATGGCACAATTACCAACCCTGGGGCGCCCTGCCCACATATGTCACACCCACCCAAAATTGCCTTTTACTATAACTTCTTCATTTCTACACCAATTCACTTCTAATTGATGATGAACTTCTCTTATGACAATACGGTCAATCTCAGCTATGCATGGCCCCATTACCAACCCTGGGGCACACCTAGGTCAAACATTCGGCGTGGGGATACGCGTCGGCCTCTGCCGCGCCATTTCTAGTTGAATCTGTGTTTGTGGATTGATGGTAAAATGGCGAGAATGCATGTTATTAGCTTAACTGAGCATGAAGTGTTAATGTTGGGCTGTAGTGGTAGATGCTCCATGGCGTCCGTCGTCGTGTGCCGTCAATAGCTTCAAACCAAATCTTCTCCTAAAGTATTGGCCCGATTTTACCAAAAATGTACAAATAATATAATGGGCGACTTTCTTTTAAATTAATTAAAATTAATCTGTATATGTTGGTAAACAGAGTTAAATATATATTTAAAATATATAAAAAATACACTCATAAACCAAATGGGGCACAACAGCGCCAAATGGCCTCTACTAGGTCCAGTCAAATGTCCCTGGGGTCAAACCTGGTAACATGATTTGCATAGACCTGTTAAGTACAAAGCTTTAAATACTTGCTCTTAACCCGGGGCAGAGGTATAATAAGTGGTCTTCTACTAACTTTGTTCAAATCATGCCCCTAGGTTCCAACATGATTACATGTCAGTGACCGCATGATTTATAAAGACTTGAATAGAAAAGAAATTTAAAAATGTTCTTCTCAGAAACACCGATGGTCAGGGGTTCGTTATTTGTTGTGAAATATTGTCTAATTAACCGCTTCATAGTTTGTTTAAAACCATGATCCTAACTCATAACTTGCAACGCCCCAGTGGTCACTTTATCTAGTAAAACTATATGATCAGTGGGCCATTGTAAAATGGAGCTTATTGGGTCTAAGTGAGGTTAGTTGGAACTTACTTCCAAGATAGCATCATTTCCGTGTTTTGTTGTGAAGTAATAGCGGATATTTTCACCCGGTAGGCAACTATATATTTATCTTTCTTTTTACGACTTTTCGCCTTTTTGCGGTTTGTCTTTTTCCATTTTGTTTGTTTGTTTCAAGAACGTAGGCGTGAGGATAAAAAAGTTATTGAAGGAAAGCCGTACACAAATCTGTTATCCACTTACGTGACGTTCGACAAATTGAATGATAAAATATATTGTTTCTATCAAAACACACAGTGTTTAGCAAACTATAACTAAATCACGATTATTTTATTTTCCCGACGCCGTGTCATTCCTGATTAATAATGTATTGCCAAACTATTTGTTTACTCCCACCCATTTTGGAACTGATTTCCGTTTAGGCACATTTTTAAACCTGACTCCAAAATAACAGCTCTTTCAAATCATATGCCTGGGTCGAAATGTGTTTGTAACTGGAGAAATTGTGTATCCTTGTGTGCACATTATTAAAACTTAAAAAAGTTCCTTCACTGAAGCAATAAGACCTACTACTACTTCAACAACAAAAAAAACAACAACAAAAAACAACAACTACTACTTCTACTACTACTACTACTACTACTACTACTACTACTACTACTTCTACTACTACTACTACTACTATTACTACTACTACTACTACTACTATTACTACTACTAGTACTACTAGTACTAGTACTAGAAGTAGTAGTAGTAGTAGTAGTATTAGTAGTATTGGTAGTATTAGGTTTTAATGGTATAACACAGTAAGTCAGTTTTCTAGTAGTAGTTTGCTTTAAGTTTTTGGTTAATAACTGGAAACTTGAGAGTATATTAAGTTACATTTAAAGGTCAATTTAAGTAATTTGCTTGGTCATGCCAATTTGGACTAAACAAATGGATGTAAAAATTAATTCCGAAGCTTGATACATAGGTTACGTTTATGCAAATGATACACATGTTTTCTGTTACTTGTAAACCAAATAAACCATGTTTGATGTGCCTACTAAAAACGCAGATAGGTTTCGAAAAATGCCAGTAATTATTTAGTGCGTGTAAAGTCAACACTCAGTCCTCAAACCGCGCACTGAATAATGTAATATTTTATTATCTTTACTTTTAAAATACTTCAGGGAACACTTTTGAAGTGGACTATGTAAACAGCAAAACAGAACAACATTGATAAATATCCTCTTTAAGTTAGTTCGTGTAAACATTGCACAATGTCGTTTGTTTATCTGTTCCTTGGCTTATCTATACTTGTAAATTTTGTGTTGGATGTGAGGCATGGTTTCATAAGCTTTAAAGGTCTTATGTTTATACGTTTAAGGTTTAAACTTTATTATCTTTACTTTTAAAATACTTCAGGGAACACTTTTGAAGTGGATTACATGTATTTGTGCTGTTCAACATATCATTTGGCATGTTTAGAAGTTATCTTCGTTTAAAGCTTATTACCTCCTTTTGATTGTATTTTTTGACTTTTGACATTGAAAGATTACCTTGACCTTTCACAACTTAAAATGTGCAGCCTAATGGGATACACATGCACGCCAAACATGAATTTGCTATCTTTAGTATTCAAAAAAGTTTTAACCAATCTTTAACAAAGGTTAAAGTTTTAGGAAAGAAAAGTACAATGCTATTTGACCCTGACCTTGAAGGAAGACCTTGACTTTGATTTTTCACCACTTAAAATGTGCAGCTCCATGAGACACGCATGCATGCCAAATATGAAGTTGCTATCTTCAATATTGAACCAAGGTTAAAGTTGTTTGGACAGAATGACAGACAGGCCAAAAACGATATCCCCCCGATCAATTGATCCGGGGGCTTAAAATACAGACTGACTTAATATATAACAATGACAACTGTAACATAATAAACAAATAGCCACTAAAATGTAAGCAAATACAACATGCCCGATATTTTGGTCAATATGTGAGAGATACTCATGCCATAAGTGACCTATGCCTGGATATCTGTCACATCTTGACCAGTGACTAATCAATCCACAAACTAACACACAAAAATGACAAATATTTATAACTGAGACATGGTCAATATGTGAGAGATATACAGGCCATACAGCATCTTTAAGTGACCTATGTCTGGATTTCTATCTTATATGAACCAGTGTCCAATCAATCCACACATTTAAACACACAAACATGACATATACTTATAAATGAGATATGGTTCATATGTGGGAGATATTCAGGCCATACAGCAAGCTGTAAGTGTCCTATGCCTGGATATCTTTCACATACAAACTACAGTCTAAAATGAATGCTAACATATGTGGCTCATAAAAAAATATAATGTAAAAAACAACAAATATTTATAAATGAGACAGGGACAGGGTCGTTATGTGGGAGATATCCAGGCCATACAGCAAGCTGTAAGTTGCCTATGCCTAGATATCTCTAACATATGAACATGTGTCTAATCAATCCACAAATTAATACACACACAAATGCCAATATTTGTAAATTAGGCATGGCTCATATGTTGGAGATATCCAAGCCATACAGCAAGCTGTAAGTGACCTATGCCTGGATAACTCTAACATACAAACCACAGTCTAAAAGCAATGTACACATTATATGTAGTTCAGAGAAAATAGGTACCAAATAACAAATTTATTAAATAAGCCATGGTCCATATGTGAGAGATATCCATGCCATACAGCAAGTAGTATGTGACCTATGCCTGGATATCTTTCACATATGAACCATAATATCCAATCAATCCACACAATAAAAAACAAAAATGAAAAATATTTATAAATGAGACATGGTTCATATGGGGGAGATATCCAGGCCATACAGCAAGCTGTAAGTGACTTCTGCCTGGATATCTCTCACATATGAACCATCATATCCAATCAATCCACACAATAACACACACAATGACACATTTTTATACATGATACATGGTTCATATGTGGGAGATATCCAGGCCATACAGCAAGCTGTAAGTGACCTATGTCTGAATATATCTCAAATATGAACCATCATATCCAATCAATCCGCACAATAAAAAACAAAAATGAAAAATATTTATAAATGCGACATGGTTCATATGTGGGAGATATCCAGGCCTTACAGCAAGCTGTAAGTGACCTATGCCTGGATATCTCTCACATATGAACCATCATATCCAATCAATCCACACAATAACACACAAAATGACAAATATTTATACATGAAACATGGTTCATATGTGGGAGATATCCAGGCCATACACCAAGCTGTAAGTGACCTATGCCTGGATATCTCTCACTTATGAACCATCCTATCCAATCAATACACACAAAATACACAAATGACAAATATTTATAAATGAGACATGGTTCATACGTGAGATATATCTAGGCCATACAGCCAGCTGTAAGTGACCTATGCCTGGATTTCTCTCACATATGAACCATCATATCCAATCAATCAACGTATTTGTACAAACTGATAGCGCACAGCCTGACCACCAAGGTTGTTGTCAGGTGCGCCCACTTCCAGATTATGGTCCTCCTCCAAATCAAGTTCTGGTGGTTCTGGAAGACCGTTTTGCAAGCACAGGTTGTGCAAGCGACAACAAGCCATGCAAACGCTTGCACATTTGTGTGGCTTAAATGGTAAAACACCACCGGTCTTGTGAAGGCATCTGTAATAAAATATTCAATTCATTTTTTATATAAAGGTGAAAAAAAAACACGTGGGTCTTGCACTGCCTGATAATTGAGAACAATTACATCAGGACATTTGAAGAATCCTTTTTAGTATGAAAGAATCCTTACTAGATAAGACATATATAATAAAATGTGTGATTTTGACCTTTGTGTGTGACTATGACCACAATCCTAGCAACTTGGATCTTACATTTTACACTCGCTAGATAATGGAGAACAATTGTAGACAGTTATTACAGAAACCCTTGATGCATAGTATTAATATCAGAAAAGGAATGACTAAACACTGAATAATTTATCATATTTGTGACCTTTGACATCAATGTGTGACCTTGACTCAAGCCCCTAGGTATTGAATTTCACATTCACATGGCACCCTCAGATGATTGAGAACAACTATGGCAAGTTTCATGGCTCTGGTTTATGTCTTAATGGAGTTGAAGCACTGAGTTTATTTTAACAAGAGGACAGCGCGCTTGACTATTCAAGTGCTTGACAGTATAACGACAGTCATCATGGAGAAATTGCTCATATTCAATAAGGTACGAATTACGAAGTATCAATGTAGGGATGTAGTAACCACTTATTAACGATATGTCGCATTAGTTGTCAAATCTTCATAAAAATCTTAAAAGGGTTTTCTATATGATATATCGACATCGGTCAGTTAAAACGCATTAGCGCCTTCGGGCGGACCTGTTTTCCTTATAAATGTATGTTGTGAAACCATGTAAAGGAACACGTATTTCCTATACATTGATTTCCTATACATCTCAGAACGTTTCTTCTTAGTATATCTTAGCCGAGTTCGACATTGGTAACGGTCCATTTAAAATCTTGAAAGCAGCAATGCGGGAATGTTATTTAAATGGCAATTGTTTCACATTTTCTTTAAATGTCTCATTTATTTTTAAATCTTCTGAAACTTAGAGACTTCTATCTAATGATATCGCGGCCATATTTGACAATGGTCCAGGTCAATCGAAAAACATGGCCGCCAGTGGGATACGCAGTTTTCCTTATATGACTATAGTGAAACCTTGTGAACATTCTAGATGTCACACATTTGCCAAATCTTTCTAAACCTAGCTTGGGACATGTAGTCTAATAACTTCGGCAAAATTTGACCATGGTTTCGCTCTTTTGAAAAATATGGCCGTATGAGGGCGATGAAGTATTATAAAATCTTGTGAACACTGTTGAAGTTTCCGAGTTTAGAAATGGTTCAGGTCCGTTAAAAGCCCGCCAACAAGGCGCCGGGACAGTTTCCAAATATGGTTATACACTAGTGAAAAAGTGTCAACACATTTCAAGACACATGTTTAAAGCATTCAACTTAATCATATATGTGTTCTAATAATATCTCAGCCGACTTCCAAAATATGTCCTGGTAAAAGGCATACCAGAAACAACATCAATTATGCAAACTTATGATTTATTAAATATTCAGCGTAAAACTGTATCAAAACGTTTGTAACAATGATACCTCAGCTGAATTCAAGAATAGTTTCTGGTAAAAAGAAAGCTCAGAAACGAATTGTTTCTTGAACACATTTCAAAAGCTGCGTTTTTTTGTTTGGTTTATTTCCTTCGGTTCTGAGGGGAGCGTCCGATGGCCTTGCGCTGTCGAGCCTAGATATTTTTACTTTTATTTTTTGCACAAATGTTTAGAATCTATGATTGACGACATTGACTCCTGATTTTAAATTGCGTAGCCTGTAATGCCAAAGAATCTTAGAAAGTGACTTTGGAATTTTATTGTATGTAGCCGTATCGTTAGCTTATTTGACTGCTTGGAGTTTATCACTAAGTACGGAAGTAGGGACAGTATTTGTTATGGTACAGTATTTAATTAAGTTGTTTTTCAGTACAAAGCAGCTACACCATTTCAATTGTCAAGCTATTAATACCCATTTGTGTAAATTTAGTGAAAACAATTCAAAACATTGAAATTCTTTGATAATTTTGAATTCAATGTGCATTGCTTTTGTTTTTAAAGCCACACTCATTGAAATGAAGTACATGTAAATCAATACATAAAGATGCAATTTGAAAGTGTTCAAAATTTTGATTAAATCTTTAGCCTAGTTAGCAAGTAGATTTTTTTAAATTTTAAAACCGAAAGTAGGATTTCTATACGCATACGTACATTTCAACAAACGCGATTATTTTTAAGTTTCAAGCGCAAAAAAGACGGATTTCTACCGTGTGAATAATGCCTTGAACTATCTTAATTTGACACAAAAACAATCGGTCACGTATACAACACAAAAGTGTTCTAAACTCGTACCTCTTGAATTATTAACGCAATAAACATTCGGCCTTTCAAACTGGTATTTGTGTCACTATGTTGTAAACATTCGACCATTCCAATAGGAATATAAGTCACTTTGTGATAATGCGAATGTTTTGTAAGTGATCCCTGTGCTATCCACGATTTAAAGTAATAGAACAACCTATAAAAATGTGCTGGGTAGCAATGATAAAGATATACATTAACGTATCACTATTCAATTAGAAAATGATCAATAAAACATTAAAAACAAGAGATGTTACACAATCAGTAATGAACCCAGTGCGTTTAAAGTCATAATGACATAAAAAAAAAAAGATTGATGACTATCAAATGCAAAACATTTGGTCACACGGAATGGACACTTGGCTAAGATTTCATATCTTGATTTTTTTCATGATCTGTTTAATTTTGTATCGGATTTAAATCCAGGCTAAACCAATAAAACAGCAGTATCAGAATTCAGTTAAACATTATTGGATTGTTAGAAGTTAAATCGGTGGAACAACGATATTTTTAATTAAATGAAGCAGAACGTATCATGTTAGCACAATGTGTACATTAAGGACAGATTTTCATTTGAAAATCAGTTCAATAGATTGTGTACGATTCTTAAATCAGTGCTTCTATCGTTTTTTACCTACTGTATTTTCATTACAGATTATTCGTTTCGCGGACGTGGTTAAATACTATGTTATATACAGGGACGAGTGCGTCAAAATGTTGATATTTAAAGTTTGCTCAAAGCTTGTATCTTAAGTGTTCATGAAAATGTCAAACACGATGTAAGTGTCCTCGTATTAATAGCGCTGATAAGGCATCACCACCTGTTATGTAGAAAAGCATTCCTCAATATGTATTTTAAAATACTGGCACGAAGAGTATTTTTATCAAATTCAGTACACACAAATCGAAAGGATTGATACACGCTAAATGCTTCACGCGTGTTATCAATGTTATCAATGACAACTATTAAGCATCAAGCGTCTTGCATTCCCGATTGTTGCAACAACTTTAAATTTAACTTGCGATTATAAAAATGAAATACAATACTCATATACATGTACTTATGTTACGCTGTCGATAACTTTGGAGAAATAACTCGAATAAAATAAAATAGTCTGGGTAGGGATCAAGCATGACTAAATGAATTATTTCTTTGTTATTTCTCGTCAAACACTAGTACAACTAAGTATCGCTACTATATATAGATATATTATCTTAGAATATATTATATAATCAAGTAACTGTATTTACAGAAGCCTGTTCATTTATAGACTTTCAATAAATCGCATTCATCGAGAGCAATCAGCACAATGTAAGCAAACCGACGTTCTGACGTGCCAGAATTATATTTTATAACATATCAATAGTCATTTTGAAGTCCTTTCTTCCAATAATTATGCGACATTTGCAAAACAAGGATAATATTTTACAGATTCAGATTCTTCAATTTTTATTGCATACATGTACATGTAGCACTAGCCGGATGAAAACATTTCACGTATAAATTGTTGATACTGAACGGTTATGTCGTAAAGTTTTGCAGTCCAGACCTTAAGGTGATGATTTAACATATTTCTTGTATCTTCTACTAGTCTAACTCGGCCAAATGGATTTGAGCACCTTGCTGATTATATTGAAAGATGGTCGTTGAACGTCATACTGTTGTATGCAATTTTAAGACAGTAAGCACATAACCCAGTTTACAACTGTGTCCCCAATACACTGTAAACCAAATAGCACAACACCAATATATTTTATCAGTAACTAATCAGTAATTGATTACATGATTTTGTCGAGTGACACACTGCGCATTTGAATTAAACGAGTTCATCATACTTAAATTAAAAATACTAGTAATGGCGAAATGAATAAATATTCGATTTTCGTCCTTCTTAAGTACATTTTTATTATCCGTATTATTAGTAAAGTTCGCATGAAAATAACATTGTGTTGTGAAGTTCTCATTAAAGAACGCGATGCTTGTAGATGTGAGTTCTAAGCAAACTAGAGGCACGAACAAAATCTATGTGTTGATATTAAATACACTGTAAAAAATAATTGCATAAATATAGCATAGCCTCTAGAAATACATCAATCGGAAAATATATGTTTACACAAATGTCTATTTTAAGGGAACACTCCAGTATAAGGCCGCTTCAAAATCCCGAGAATGATACGTAAAATCTTCGTGAAACAATCGTTGCAGATTTTTAACTGTGTTATAATGACATCGTTCTACAAATTTCAGATTTATTTAATAAAACATGGCCGCCGTCGGGCGGAGCTGTTTTCCTTATATTTTATGATGTGAAACTCTAAAAGAAACACGTATTTCCTACTCAACTTTCAACTCCGAACGATTCTTCTAATTATGTATAAGCCGAGTTCAACATTGGTAACGGTCAATTGAACATCATGTAAGCAATAGATGCGGGAATTGTATTAAATGGCAATGGTTTCACCTTGTGAAGACTTAAAATTTCTCATTTATTATTCAATCTTCTGAAACTTGAAGATTTGTTCTTATGATATCTCGTCGTTGATATGAAGTTGAAAATGGTTCGAAAAACATGGCAATTAGCGGAAAACTCAGGTTTTTATATGACTATAGAAAATCGTGTGAACATTCTAGAGGTCAAACATTTGCAAAACCTTTCTAAAACTGACTGGGAACATGTACTCTATGTTGTCCAATCACATCAAGTCCACGTTTTACCATGGTTTCGGTTCGTTGACGAATATGGCCTCCTTGGGGCGATGAAGTATTCCGTATAAGAGTATAAGAAGATCCTTTTAACACTGGTGAAGTCACCGAGTTTAGGATTGGTTTCGATCCGTAGAAAACATGACAACAAGGGACCGTTACAGTTTTCCGAATATGATTATATACTAGTGAAACATTGAGTATACATTAGAAGATACATGTTTGATAACCTGTTCGGCATTCAACTTTCTCAAATATTTGTTCAAGTGATATTTCAGTCGACTTTAAAAACATGTCATAGTAAAAAGCAATCACATAAGCGACATCAATTATGCATTCTAATGTTTTATTAAATAATCAGTGTAAAACTGTATCAAAACATGTATTATACCTCAGCTTAATTAAAAAAAAAAGTTTCTGGTAAAACCAAGCTCAGAAATTACTTGTATCAGAAAAACATCCTAATAGCTGATGTTTTCTTTCAGTTAAATTCCTTCGGTTCTGAGGTGAGCAGCCGATGGTCTTGAGCTTGAGAGCCTGGATGTGTATACTTTTATTTTTTACAAATGTTTAGACTCTATCATTTACGATACTAACGACTGTTTTTAAATTGCATAGCCTGTACGAATGCCAAAGGATCTGTCAAAGTGACCGACTACTGGAATTTTATTTCCTGTAGCCACATTGTTAGCTTTTTTGGTTACAAAGAGTCTATCATTAAATATGCAGATATATCCAGTAGATTTTTATTGGTACAGTTCTTAAGTTTGTTTAATGCAAAAGGAGCTACACCTTGCCAAGTGATAATTTGTTCATACCCATTTGTGTAAATTTAGTGAAAAACCCAACATATTGGAAATCTTTGATTATTTCGAACACAGTTCTTTATTTAAGATGTGTCTTGATTTGTTTTCGGCATAAGGATTGAATACGTAAGTATCAAAAACGTTCCATCTTGAGGGCCTCCTTCCCCTGGCGACAAGGGAAAACTGTGCCTTTTGCTTTTCAGTTTTGATCTCTTTATGAAGGGGCAACTCTTAACAAGATCGTTAACCGGGTCCTGTTATCGCCGTCACTGCGTCCAACATTGGAGAATCTGGTATTCACGGCGTTGAGCATAATGGGGAACTATGACATCCTCTTCTAGTAAGTGACCGGGTGTAGTTGCAAGATTTCCTAGTGCTATTCTTTTACCTTTTTGCTCCATGTCTAGACTCTTAGTCAGTGCTTGCACCCTCATAGACTTGGGCGCCCTAGTCAATAGTTCGATGCCTGCGAGATTTGTAGAGGAGTATAACGCTTTTCGACTCAGAACCTTAGCCTGCTTTTAGCATCATGGTACGATTTAAGTATCTCTAGCACGTGGAGGCAAAATAAAGAAAGAGATTATGGAAACCAATGTTTTATCCAGAAACAAACCCATAAATATATCCACTTTCTCAAAGACAATTGTTGTGCATTTACGTCTAAGTTTTGGACAGACGTGACGGTTAATCAAACTTGACTTAGATTTTAATTCAGATTAACACCAAGTTGTACCAACATTCAGCCACCATTGCGCCATTAAGCTCAAGTAAACGTACGCCACACGGTGTAAAAATGCAAACGTCGGATGATATTTTAATATCTTGATGCTTTTATTGGGAAAACATCGTTAGGTAAAAACCTATAGTGAAAAAACGTACACGTGCTTACACGTTCTTATGCACTGATGAAAATTGATTCTTTTCAGCTTTATTTGCGTTATTAGTTCATATTATGGATGCCTGTTAGAAGTTTGTGACAATGTTGTGTTTCATATGAGGCGGCATTCTTATCGTAACATTCAGTTAGACACGGATAAAGACTACTAGATACCTGGGTGAGTCAAAAATGTACTATAATATAATTTTAATGTTATTCTGGAGTTTTCTATAACATGTAATCTAAAATTTCAAGAAATGACAAGCACGTGGTAGTATAATGTTATTCAAACTATTTAGAATATTACTGAAAATGCATGATAATTCAAGTATCGTTATGTTAAATATTTAACCTGCATATAGGTCATTACTTACGATCCTGGGGGCCGTTTCTTATAACTGTGTACGTTCAAAAATCATACGTAAGTGCAAAATGTAAAGTTAGTAGCGTTTCTATAAACTTGGTAAAGTTACGTATAACGTATGTTTGCACGTTAAGTTACGTTTGCTCAAAGGCTTGCGTAACTCAGTTATATTACGTACATATGGTGGCGTATTTACCGATATATCGGAGACCCGCATATTTGCCTCGAATTTATTGGGAATTTATTATACCAATAAATAATTTATGACAACGAAATCAACGAGCGCAACATCATGTCAGTTATTTTAAACCTTTTATCTATATTTAGATCCTACTATATGGTAGGGCAGGGGAAAATACTATAACGGAAATCTTGCGTTGATTGTGCAGGATCTATTGTGGATTGGAGTTTTGCTAAAAGAGGAATTTTAACATGTTCGAATAGATTGTTGTTATGATTAGTTCGATTTTCCTTTTGACAATCGTATAACTTTCGTTTTTAACATGGCTTTATCCATCACAAGTTGAAAAGTTATCAAACTAACTCAACGAATATGACGTTTGCTGATTGATATAATTGATTCGTTGTAAACAAGGGTAAATGTTTACTTTGTCTGTAAAGAATTATGTATTAGAATTGTATTATCTATGTGTTTGTAAACAGTTGCATTAATACTGATGTGTCAATGAATGGCAATGATACAGAACTATGTGCTAATATTGATTGATATGCCAATAGCTTTTTTTTACAAATGTGTATTTGGTTGTCACTTTATAAGTTATTGATCATTGGCCTCTGGTGACCGGAAAACCGCCAATGTAGTGCCAATATACAAGAAGGGGGACCGCAGTAAAGCGGAGAATTACAGACATGTCTCACTGACATCTATAGCATGCACGGCACTTGAACATATCGTCACAAGCTCCTTTGAAATGAATTTATTAGTAAAAATCTGTTGTTGTTTATTAAATATTTGGCACATGAGTATAAATATAAACATGGTAAACACATGATGGTGAGTGTTATACAATAATATAGAAATGCGACAACTTAATACAAATTACAGAGACCTATGTTCATCATACTTGTAAAACCATACTGTACTGTATACATTCCATTTTTTTGCGGAAAATAACTTTATTTACCTCGTCAATAGGTATGTGTCGGTCGAGGCCATCCTACTCCATACCTTACAAACATTATGTGTTAGTAGCAATTGAATACAGTTGTGTTAGTAAATAGCTAAATGGTTTGCAAATTTATAGACAAGATGCAAGTTAACAAGCAGTGTACAATGTATGCATGTATACATAGTAAATGAAAATCTTTGTAAACGCAAAGAAAATACAAGTAGTAACTATACATTATATATAACACAGGGATATTCAACCGTAATATGGAGATTTGTACTACACATATCATTATTTAGTCGTGTAAATGGTAAATAAAGTGAATATTTAAAAAAAATATGTGAAATCAAGACCACAGTGTATAGTTGAAATATTCATTTCAGTGCACATCAATGTAAGGCAAGTATATATTTTAGTTATGGGTTCATTGTATTAAAGATCTTACAACTGACCAATTTGGAAATTCTGAGTCTTGGCAAATGGTGTGCTTTTGAATTTATCATGCAAGTTGTAAACTCATTTTTAGCCCTAGTATTGTTGGGATTTTACTATGTTTTTTTACAAATAAAAACAAACCTTTTTATTTCAAGAAATAAAATATTAATGATGGTCATTTTTTCAGAACAATTTCGAAGGAGCATATCTTGGCAAGAAATGTTGGGCAAATTGATGTTGTTTAGAATCATTGAATGTGTTATATAGTTGATAATAGGTTGAATGTGTTCACATTCCCAGAAAAGATGAGTTAAGGTTTCTTCATGTTTTTACATAAACAACATAGATTGTCGTTCACAATTTTTATTTTATATAACAGAGATTTTGTACCCAGGATTCTGTGTACAATTCTAGTTTGAAGCCATTGTATATATGTATCTCTAGAGTTTTTAAAAACAAAGTTATGTGTAAACTTACAATCATTATTATTAAATATTTCATTCCATTTATTTGTCATGTAGGTTTTCAATATTTAATGTACATGTGCTATATATTGATTTATTTTGGTTTTGCTTTAAAACAATCACATTAAGATAGGAAGAGATAAATACTCCAGTGGTGTTTGGCTTGTTAACAGAAGCAAAACTTGACTTTTTAATATAATCTGATACAGTTCTTTTCACTCCTTCATAGAATAAAAAATTTAGCACTTTTCCAGTGTAATTCTTAATATCATTCTTGATCTTGAACCCTCCAGAGGTACATAATATGTCTCTTACAAGTCTAATTCCTCTGTCATACATGCTCTTTTCCTAAATGCAATTAAGGCCAATTTTAAAGTTGTCGTTGTAAAATAATGGCATGTTAAATACATCATCAAAAGAACAAACCTTCATTTATTAACATATATGCTATAACAATTAAGAACATCTTTCCAAAATTTGTTACTCAATCTTTTAACCTTTTTTTGCACATATGCATTTCCCATATTTAACATTTATTTAACATCAAACAATGAATAGACTAATACAAAGCATTTACCCGTACAAAGTTCAAGTTTCTTTATCCATGTAAGCTTCATACTTTTTTCAAATGAGTATATATCTATCATATTGAGACCTCCCTCTTCATAAGGTTTGATAAGAACATTGTGTTTGATTTTTAAAGGACCGTCCTAAATAAAGTTGTAAAAACAATTGTGTATTTGATTTAATACATGTAATCCTGGGCTTGTAAGAGAAATAAATAAATGAGTAAAAATGGGGAGTTACATGGATTTAACTATAGTTAGCTTCCTTATGGTGAGATATTTCTCCTTTTTCAAAAATTTATGATATTTTGTAACATTGTCAATTTGCTAGACTAATTATAATCAATCATTTTCTCTAGGTCGACATCAAATATGATACCTAGTACTTTGAAATCGGTTGAACCCCACATTAGTTTGTATTTAGTTTTTATTGAGTGTGTACTATATTTCTTGGAACCTATCCATATAAGTTTTGTTTTGTCATAGTTAATTTTTAGTCCAGATTCCAGGCCAAAGTTTCTTTTTGTATACAGGTTATAATACTTTGTTTTGAGTGATTGACATAGTTCCAGAAATAAAAGCATAATTAAGACTCCTTTAAATGAAATACTTAAGGTCTTTCCAGAAAACTCAAAAAAATTCTGTTGTGAAGCCATCTGAACCAGGACTTTTAAAATGTTTCATATTTTTCAGGCTAGTCGAGGTTTCTTCCATTGTCAATATGCCATCTAATACTTGAGCCTCATCGTTATTTAATTTTGCGCCGTGTATCAAATTAAGTTCATCAAAAATAGTGTTATCACCGTCTTTTATTTCATCTTTTGAGTATAAAGTCTTATAATATGTGGCAGCTTCTACTAAAATATCATTTTGATCATATATATATTTGACCATTATTGTTTATAAAATAAGGTATTGTTTTACTAGATGAGTGCTGTTTTTCCAAATTGCAATAGTATTTAGTGGGTTTTTCGCCTTCGTCAATCCATTTTGCTTTAGATCTTATGACTGATCCTTTCATTTTGATATCACGGATATCAGAAAGTTCCTGCTGCAACAAATGAAGTTCTTCAATATTGTTTTCAGTATTATTTTTTCTAGAATTTCATTTTTTTATAATAAAATCTTCTCTGTCTTTCCTCTGTTTAGATCTGTATGATGAAAATAAGATAGTTTTGCCCCTGATTTCCATTTACAAGGTTTCTAAAAAGAGCTGATCATTTATGGTAAACTGAATCTCACTATCATCAATCGTGTTCAAAGAGTCAATGTTATATACAGGCAGACAATATTGTTTTTTATTTCTCCAATTTTTACTTTCATGCAATCAAGATATTCTTTATCATGTAACAGAGAGTTATTGAATTTCCAGAGTCCTTTACTATGGGTTGTTTCGCAGACTTTTTAATTCTAATGTTATAGCTGAATGGTCAGATTTGTAGCTTGATTGTATATCAGATTTTCTAATATTTTTGACGAGATTACTAGTGACAAGGAAGAAATCCAGCCTACCTTGTTGAAGAGTGTTTGGTTTTCGCCAAGTGAATTGATTAATAGTGCCATTCATTAGTCTAAAACTGTATATCAAGTTTCTATCATTCATTACAGAAGATAACAATTCTCTTGACTTTCTATTTTTGTTAAGATTTTTGTAATGGACATAATCTAATTTAGAATCCAATACAAGATTAAAATCCCCACAGATAATATAGGTATCATTTCAAATTATTAATCTGTAAATGAAAGTATAAAAATACTACCTTCTTTACAGAGGACATTGCTGATGTTCTTCTCATGTTTTGGATTTATAATTTAATGACGCACTAAACATAATCAAAGATACCCTTCCAGTAAATTCAATTCCTGTCAGGAAACTGCTTGATTATGTTACATTCTGTAAATTCAGATTTGTAAGCTACGATACACATGCCTCTGTCTTCTCAGTATTATCCAACCATGTTTTCCAGTTTGACATATATCTGACTAACCTTTCATATGACCTTTCATATAAGATTTGCTTCAATAAAAATCATCTCATCTCTTTAACAAAGTGCATATCAAGCACAACACAGAATGGTCACAATTAATTTCAAAGGACTTTAGATTGAACTGCGTTTACATTTGACCTTGTTTGACCGAAAGTTTGTTAGAGAAAGCAAATGAAATCTTCTTTATGCACATCTTCTCTATAAGGTCCGCGCAATCATCTGACTTCTTTTAGAGAGTATGAAAGCATTGCAACTAAGTTTTATGCTACGTTCGGATTATAGAAACGCACTTAACGCATTTAGAAAAAAAAACGTACGTAACTTTATACGTAAATTTGCGTCCTTAAAGTTACGCATTTTACAAGCAACGGTCCCCTGGTGTGCTTATCTTAATAACAACAAATTAAAGTTTAAAAAGTGCACATTTCCTTAAGCAAAGAGGATACACTCAACGGGTTGTACCAACCTCCAATTGCTTATAATTAGAATACATCTATAATGTACATGCATAATTTTTGCAAGAAAATACTTTACTCTGCCAAAGCATGTATACATAAAACACATAAATAGCGCATAAAGAAAATACATTGCATCATCGTCGATAGATGTGCAACATGTATAATGAACCATGTCAAAAATTGTATCTCTTGAAGCAGGGTACGCTTTTTAGTTTGTTAAATATTGACGTTAATGAGTTAATGACGTTAATGTGTCAATAACAATACCAAACTTATTCCCTTTGATGTCAAATCTAAATAATGTATGATATCTCTTAACTGAGTGGTTTTTATTTATACCAACTATTTTAACGAATTTTAATAACTTATTTTACCATCACATGCTTATCGCAGGCATTTAGTTCACGGCAACTTGAAACATATTTATGTATTGTGTATTTAACAAGTGTCATTCAGTTACCAATGTAATTGGTCGTTTTTAAACATGTTAAGTCATGATAAAAACAATGCCATGTATTGTCCTTTAACTGAAAAGTTGACTTTTGCTCTTGTGAAATTGTCAAAGCTCGGCGTTAGACATTGAAGCTTAACACAATTTACAAAGGAACTGCCTTGTGTATATTGCCTTTACTACATTCATAGTACCCATGTAAAAAGTTTGCATTTAAAGCTCAGTATTCAATATACGTACACTGTATTTTTTTCATATTTGTTGATATATTTCGTTCCAAAAATAATCTTGGAGTTATTGAATTATTGTCACATTCCAAACAATTTAAATACCGGTATTTGCCTACTGACAATATTGACAAGTGGTTTATACTGCGAAAAAATCTTCGAAAGAACAATGTTCCAAGCTATTTCTGGTATTAATTAGTTCCTATTTTTAAAATCCGAAAATAAATCCGAAAATAAATATGTCCGAAAATGCGTCCGTAGCAGTTGACGCGAATACAGGGAAAGCTCCGAAGACTCCGCCAGTCATCGATAGCAATCGGATAACCAGCGAACCTAAAACAAACAGACGTGTTTACGGGCCAGATAAATATTCAATAAAACGCTCCTAGTAATTTATATATATATTCGTTGTCTTGAAGTTGTATACGTGCATAGAAAAAGTGATTTGTTGGAAATTGTTACACTCAAGAGTGTTTATGTGATCCTCGTAGCCATTTCTCTTATCTTGTGCTTATCTAACTCGAATTTGAGGCTTTGATCTGAATATTGACACCTTGCCGATCATATTGGAACATGGAAGTTGAACGTCATACTGTTGTATGCAACTTAAAGACAGTAAGCAGATAAACCAGTTTACAACTATGTCCTCGGCTCAAAGTTAACCCATTTAAACAAAAAAAAACAAATATTTAGTAACATGCGTAATACATCTCTCACCAATCAGTTCGAGCATACTGATAACCTAATTTTGTCACGTGACGGAGAAAACTGCGCATTAGAACCAAAATATTTTGTTGTAGTGGTCGAGTTCATCATATTTATATTAAAATAATGGTGAAATGAATTAATGCACGAATTCACCAAACTTTGTTAGTACATGTGTTATGATTTGATATTTCTAGTTGATGGCATATTTATTCGATTACAATTGCACGATTTATTGAGGTATATTGTATCAATGGCTATGTTCTGTTCGAATTAGACAAGTGTCGGGAATGTTTTTACGATAAATACACAAATAAGATGAGTGTTTGTTTTTGCTGTAATGTGCAGTGTTTCGTCAAGCACTTACTATGAATTGTCAGTACATTAATTTTCCTTTTTAGTGGAGATATCTGCGTTTACTGTTGATAACGCAAGAAAACCAGCCCCGACATTAAAGGTATTGAACTACATTTTAGCGATAAGCTAATTATGCACGTTTGGGTAGCAATACGTTCGCACTTTAGGATTGCTTAAGATTGGTTCTTTTAAACCTGTTCAACTGTTATCATTGAACATCCACATGAGTTGATACAATTATATGGTTTGATTTAAACATAAGGGATAGTATTCAACAAGAAAACCATTACAAAACTACTGCGCACGTCGATGTAAGCATAACGTAAACTATATAAAATGACGTGTGCATAGACACGTGCAAGCACGTCACTTATCTCAAACGGTTTAAACAATGAAACATTTCAAATGCACGAACTCCTAATTAAACATTTACCTCGTAGCATTGTTTTCCAATTGAATTACATTAACAGTAAACTGTTGAATTTATCAAATTAATCCGATTGAATAAAATTTATATATGTTTTTACATAAACGTTACATTTTAACAGAAAGCCTACACAAGACTTGCGGCTATCTAAGACGATGAATGAGGTACTGGTCACCCACATTTTCATTTTAGCCATAGGCAATCGTTTTAAAACATCAACATAAAGTTTTATTTAAGAAATCCGTTTAACCGATAAATGTATTACGGAAACAACGTAGCTTAAAAACCATATAAAAATGTTAATACTTTGTTTATATGGTAGCAGTTTAATGAAAAGACATACGTATATTATGTTTTATTTAGACATAGAAATGAGGCATCAGTATTCGATGAGATGAATACAATTAATTTCGTGATTTAAGAAGAGATAACTATCATATTGAAGTGTTATATATTATGGAAATCATAAGGTAATATCATTCCGTCGTCATAAATAATATTAAGTATATGCGTTTGTATTTGTGTTTGTGTTTAGTTACCAATTATATCAATGATAAAGCTCAGTTTTGCACGGAAACAATCTGAAAGTGAACTTGATATTATTTGAAAAAAGGAATATTTAAATAACATGTCAGTCGAAAGTATAATATCCGATAATTTCATCACGGTTAACCTGCAATCGAAAAACATCACAGTTTTTACGATTTTTATAAGTTTAATTCACCTTTGATCGCAGCAAGCAGAGCGTGTCTGTACTATGTATCAAAAAAGGTATAATTGCAAGATAATAATATCCTGTTGACTTATGTAAAGTGTATCATAAGCGTTATTTTTCTCAGGCAGCAACGCTCTGACGTATTGCGTTTTGATTTGGCACGTATGTTTCTATATTTCAACGGCCAGTGATGCACAACAATATTTGCAACAAGAGCTGTCACCATATAATGACATATGCCCCCGAAAAACGCTTTTTCGAAACCTAAATGCAAATTTCGAATCCTAAACGCGGACCCCAAGTTCAAGGTCAAGGTCAAAGTGGTCAAAATGTGTGCGTATGGAAAGGCCTTGTCCATATACACATGCATACCAAATATGAAGGTTACATCTGAAGCGACATAGAAGTTATGAGAAGTTATGAGCATGTTTCGAAAGCTAGTGTGACGGACAGACAGACGGACAGACAGACGGACGGACAGACAGACGGTCGGACAGACGGACAGACGGACGGAAATGCGATCACTATATGCCAACCTTCGGGGTCATAAAAATATTATTAAAGACATTCAAGTTTGATATAATGCAAAACTTCAATTAGATATCATTCAACTAATTATCGTGATTGCATATCAGTAGTACGCGCATACAAAATTACGAAAGCTCGCCTGCAATCATTTTTGGCATTTTTGGAAAAGCAATTGTTTTAGGGTAAAATAGCTTATTAACAATTCTTATACATTAATTTAATTAAAAATAATGCTGTACGCGTGTTTTGCGTGCTTATTTGTTTTTAGAAAATCAGCCGTTCTATTTTGACAATGGCCCGATACAAAATTGCCTTTCCATAATTTGAATAAGCAGATACATTTTTACAAAAATCTATTGTCAATTTATAAAGATTAGTAATACAAATTACATCAATATTTATCATTAATATTTGATATCTCCATCTTTAGAGGAGACTAGAGGCATGTTCGTGATCGTGTTTTTATTAAGTGTAAGCATCTACAAGGAACATGACACAGTCTCTAATAATACTCAAATTGTGTGATGAAATTAGCGTATGTGTTATCTGGACGTGTGTTTTGTGGTTTACAGTCAGTATATATATATTCCTCGCATGTGTAGTTGTCAATTTGTTTGACTTTATAAAGTACTTGTCTATAATACATAGCTTTAGTAGGGTTTTTTCTTGACTAATAACAAGTCTCTTTCATGCTTTTACTTTTGGATAACCTCAAACTCGCTTAACTTATAGCCGCCTTACACTTTATCAGCAAGCTTTGACCGTTTTTGTATATCGAGGTTTTATATGGATTATACATGCTCAATATGTTTTGAGATTTTGCTTTTTATCTTGTTCGATATAAATGCTTTAACAAACTATCGACTACATCAGTTTTCAATCGTTTTTGAAATGTTGGTAAGATAAACATTCAGTAACCTGTGTGTCGTATTTACGCAGGAATTTGAAAATGTTGTATATTGATTTTCACTATTGGTTAGTCGCTGTGACTTGCATATCTAAACCTAACGGTTATGTTATTTATCTTTTTATAACGCGTTAGAATCGATTGAAATAATAATTGTACTCGTCCCCACTATGCTGATTAAATAATACGTTTGCTTATGCTTTAACGCAACTGTGGAACACACTTCTAATACATAATTTATATAATATATTAAATTTAAAGTACAAGATGAATGGACTGTATCAATAAATCAATAAATGTTACTTCAATAGTCGAACCGATTCATTATAATATCAGACTTTGAATAGCAGAGTATATTGAGCCATACTTTGTAAACTGCTTTTATCTGATGACTGAACAACGACAGCAAACACAACTTATATTGACAATACTCAACTCGGCTAACGTCTAGCGTGCTTTTTCTGAATATTTCACGTCACGCTCGTAAAACCATGGCCGCCAGGCGGCGTGGTGTGTTTTAATGGCTTTAGTGAACAGCATTTAATCGATGGGTTAACTGTTGGAAGTTAAGATTACGCCTAAAAGTCATTAACAAAAATTTCTTATATTACTAAATTAGGCGCGATGTTTCCAGTAGCTCATACACCGATGTAATGCAGACGAACAATGCAAGTCTAATGAATGCAAAACAAAGACGATATATGCTTTAATTTAGACCTCTTAAGGCATTAAGGTACTACCATACGCTGGCATATGAATCGTGTTATACTGAAATCTTGGTTTCATGTTGTCGATCATATAATAGTTGACATGCTCACCAAACAATAAAGTCATTTTATATTGATGAATGATCATTGTCGTCGTTAGTATTCGTATGCAATTACGTCATGTGACATTATTTTAATAAAAAGACAGTATGTTCATACATATTTATGTTTAAATTTGCTTTAAAATGGGATCATTGGGAAATGAACGAAAGGCTTCGATATAAATTGCAGGGTTCACCATCTTGTAAATATCTCATTTTAATGCTATCCATAATGCTTGCCTTGTTATGACTGTAATGTGACTTTTTTATATCGCTAAACAATAAACAAACATAAAAATATAAAATAGTTCTCGAACAAATAAAGCGTTACCCTTTTTATTTTTTAATCTGTCTTTTTCTTCCATAATAATTATTTTATGCTATACTTTTGCATATAGCTCACTCGTCCTATGGTGCATTTTCGTGACACAATGAGCTCGTGATATGTACAAGAGGGCGTCAGATAAATATTGCCATTTTGGGAACAAATGGTACTCCAACATGTATTATTGTCATCTTTTGAATGATGTATTCTGTTATAAAGGTGAAACCTGCAAACTCAATTATGTATTCTGTTTGCAGGCAATATAACATAACGATGTAAAGAATTCATATTTCAACTTCTTCCGTCATTTTTAGTGTGCGCAATACAGGCTTTATCATGAATATGAATATAATATATTTTTCCAGAATCTTCAAATTGTACTACATGACGAGCCGATAGTAGATACACTTTTCATGAAGTTTTCATTATAGTCAAACTGGTGTATACATTAATAGTGACAATGGAAGAAAGACTTGCGAAGAAAGAGGCACAAAACTGGCTTAAATGTATGTTTGCAACATATACGACTAGGGATGTATTTGCACAATTAGCCGATCTCGGATTTAAAACATTTTACTCGCATGTACGGAGGGACATTCATGCACAACACGGTATACTCGAAACAAAGAGGTGTAGTTTATGTAGTAACCCTTTCAACCAGTGCCGTTTGTGTTCAGAAATATGTTATCAAATTTGGAACTTCCATCGGTTTAAAAGAGCAAACTTGAAAGGCCCATCATGGAGCAATACGGATTGCACAAAATGGTGCACTGAATCTTGGGAAGTGGCAAAGTGTTACATGCCCCCCACTGGTTACAGGGATAAGCCAAATGCCGACATTACGGACTTCAATGGAATTATTAATGCAATATACAATTGTACCTGGATGCAGTGCTATTTTAGTGATGATCTTAGTAAGGATTCGAACATCTGCACAAAGGTATTCGAAAAATTGCTTTGCTTTATTTCGTTTATGTTATTGACATATTAGATTGTTAAAGTCTTGTTTCGATTTGCTTCGGGTATTTTGCTTATGCATTAATTGAATTACAGGCACGAGACAAAGTTAATGGATTGCGACACATACATGACACGAAAATAGATGATGGGGATATGATCAGCTTCTTCGATTGTCTTTTAAATCTTCTTAATGATCCTGCATACCTAAATAGTTTTAGACCAGCAGTAGATGCGTGCAAATACCTTACACAGGTTGGAAAAGTTTAATATTTATCAAACATATAGATTTATATATATATTCCTATTCTATTGATTTATATAAGGTTGGAATGTATGTTCTACTTTAATAGGGTTATCTTAAATGTGCTATGGAGTGGTTTGATATATTAGAAGTATGTTGATAGTTATATCGACTCATATAAATATACATAATGTTTCGTTAACGATTTAAATATCGAAATCTGGAAACAGGCCCAGATGTATAGTCGAGGTTTTTTCAATGTAAATCGGAGATGCATTATCAAAGTCAAATCCATGTTTACTTCAGCTACAAAAAGATACTCTGCAATTGTCCGAAAAGGCTATACACAACACGTTGGAAAACCTCTATGTTGACCGAAAGGAAGGTAAAAACACTTTTGCTACTTATAAAAACCGTGTTTGACGACCTATATGTTACTAATCATGGGCCAGCAACAGAATTGCATACACAGCCGAATGGACAATTTAACAACACAATGTTTGTTACGTTTTTATGCTTAAAGTTGTCTGTGCAAATTAAAGTCCAATTTACAGATAAATTTACGGCGATTCAGGATTATAATTTAAGATACAATGAAAATCTCCGAATGAAATTTATTAATGTAGATGTCCACATTATAAAGCAAGATCCTCATGTTGTCAAGTTTCTGAACCGTTAACTTGCATAATTCCGACTGATACTGTAAAAACACACACTGAATTCATGAAATACGTAAACGAACGTCACTTGAATCATTATCTTACGTCACCCTGGCTACTAACTGTGTTAGTCAATTTGTGGATGAACGATAAAGCCTTTACGGGTTCACTGTGTGAAATAAATTGTATTCTAATAGACATACTCTTTAAGAATGCAAATGCGAAAATGGGCTATTTTCAAAAAGGGAATCGTTTTCAGTGTTTATACAATACACGTTTTATTCAGCAGCAGCTCGATATTTTTGATGCGCTTGCGAATGCTGCGTTTAATGCTACCTTTACATCGAACAAATCCTTAGTGTTCACCGAGCGGAAATTATTGAACTACATGTCAGAAGATCAGTTGAAATTTTGCCTCCATGCTGGTGTATTAACGAAAAGATACAGCTTCAACACAGAACCATGGGATGCACAGTTTTCATTTATACACGAGACAGTACAGGAATTCATGGCTGCCTATCATATCGCGAATTCAACGCAAGACCTCTTAACACATTTCGAAACCGTATTGAAATGTAGTGTGCTAGAAATGAGTCAAACAATAATTTATCTGTGTGGACTTGACTGTAACAAAGCTAATAAACTAATCAACTTTCTAGTCGACGACGAATTCCTCATCTACATCAGCTGTGGACGTTGTTTATACATAATGGGACTTTATGATCGGGAACATTTAGAAACATTTCAGACTTTCAATTTCCTAAACATACACGTTTTTAAATCAAAGCGTGATCTGAAGGATGACCGTGCACGTTGCGTAGCACTTTCAGTATTGTTCCAGCGCATGGTCATAGCTGGTTGCATAGAGGCGCAAGCAAGCGGTCAAAATGACATGTGCATACAGTGTAGACACTTTTCATTTATTTCATCTCTAAATGAATCGGAATCAAGCGCTTTAAAAGCACTTTTAATGTTCAACAAGTCAGATGTTGAGTCCCTTATTTTAGAAAATAATGTTCTTCAAATAAGCGAAATACTGACAGTACTTAAACAATCTAAACATAGTCTACTGAGCATTAAGATGACGGTAACTCCAGAAATGAATAAAGCATTACATCAGACGCGCATACAGGAGATGCACTTTACCAGGGAAATTGATGAATTATCGTCCGGTGTACTTTCATCATTGTCTAAATTAACGACTTTAAAAATAGAGGACTCGACCATTTTAGAAGACATTCTTCTACCTTACACAATACAATATATTTCTTTATTTCGGTGTACGTGTACTGCTCTGTTTCTACGACGGTTTTTAGTGCAGTTATCATCATTTGAACACGTTGTTGATTGTAAATTAGATAGTGTAAATGTATCTGATTGTAATACGCAACACCCATTTCAGTCAGACTTATGTTCAAGGGACATGAAAAATATCATCCTAATTTTAACAAATGGCAATATTACCGTTTATGGGTTATTGCGTCGAATAACTATCGAAAAACTGAGCCTGGAAACGTCAAATGATGTCACATTAGCATCAGCAATTCTTCACACGCTCAATAAGCTAACGAAACTGTATTTATGGGGAACCTATATGGGTCGATGTGAACTCAATCTGCCGGAACCATTACAATGTATTAGCCTCCAAAAAGTCGAATGTTCCTCTGAGTGGTTGTATGGCTTGTTGATCACGCTCTCTTCATTAGATCATCCTGTCACGTGTGAGATGTGGGATGTTGTTTTGCAGTCAACAGAAATATACAATGAAGATGAATTACTTATACATGTATCTGACATGCGATCAAAATTATGTTCAAGTGACATGTCCAATATCAAGATATTAGTGGTAAATGGCAATAGGGGACTTTTTTAATTACTTCGTGAAACAAGTACAGGGATTCTAGACCTGAGAACCGCTGAGTGTGCCTCATAAGCATTAGCAATTCTTCACACGTTGAATAAGCTAACGGAACTGTATTTATGGGGGACCTATATGGGTCGATGTGAACTCAATCTGCCGGATTCATTACAATATAGTAGTCTCAAAAATCTCGAATGTTCATCTGAGTGGTTGTATGGCTTGTTGATCACGCTGTCTTCATTAGATCATCCTGTCACGTAAGAGATGTGGGATGTTGTTTTGTATTCAACAGAACAATCAAATATGGATTATTCACATATACATGTATCTGAAATGCGATCAAAATTATGTTCAAGTGACATTTCCAATATCAAGATATTTGTTGAAAATGGCAATATGGTAATTTTTGAATTACTTCGTGATTCAAGTTTAGGGATTGTAGAACTGAGAACCGATGATTGTGCCTAATTAGCATCAGCGAATCTACACACGCTCTACAAGCTAACGTAGTTTTATTTATTTGGGGCCTATATGGGTCGATGTCAACTCAATCTGCCGGATTCACTACAGTGTATTAGTCTGGAGAATGTCGAATGTTCATCTGAGTGGCTGTATGGCGTGTTGATTAAGCTCTCTTCATTAGATCATCCTGTCATTTGCGAGATGCAGTATGTTGTTGTGCAGTAAAGAGAACAATCCAATTGGGATGATTCACATATATTTGTATCTGACTTGCTATCCAAGATATTGCCATGTGATATGTCCAATATGAAGATATTAGTGGAAATTTCATAATCGTGTATGTGATTTTCAATCTTAAATATTGTCATGTGATATGTCCAATATCGAGATTTTTGTGCATGAAGGCAGTATAGAACTGTTAGAAATATTTCGTGATACAAATATATGGATTATGTACCGGAAAACGGCTGCTTATGCCTCATTAGCATCAGAGATTCTTCACACGCTCAACAAGCTAACAAAGTTTAATTTATGTGGGACCTATAGGGTATATGTGTTCTTTTGCTGCCGGCTTCATTGCCGCTTATTAGTCTTCAGGACATCGACTGTTCATCTGAGTGGCTGTGTAACTTGTTGATTAATCTCTCTTCGTTAGATCATTCTGTTATTTGCCATATGATTGGTGTTGAATTGCAGTCAACTGAATCCCTTGTAGACGATTCACAAAATGGTGTATCTGACTTGCGATCTGAAATAGTGGCATGTGATATGTCCAATATCGCGATTTTTGTACAAGAAGGCAGCATAGAACTAAGTGAAACATTTCGTGATACAAGTATAGGGCTTCTGTACCTGAAAACGGATGCTTATGCCTCATTAGCATCAGAGATTCTTCACACTCTCAACAAGCTCTTCAAGCTTTATTTATGGGGGCCATATACGATCTCAAGCTGCCTTCTTCATTACAAGGTATTACTCTGAAGGAAGTCAAATGCTCACCTGAATGGCTATGTTGCTTGTTGATCATGCTCTATTCATTAGATTATCCTGTCACT
Source organism: Dreissena polymorpha (assembly GCF_020536995.1). NCBI lineage: Eukaryota > Metazoa > Mollusca > Bivalvia > Myida > Dreissenidae > Dreissena > Dreissena polymorpha. The sequence goes on along the minus strand of NC_068359.1, from coordinate 95,547,472 downwards.
TTAGAGATGTGTGATGTCGTATTGCAGTCAGGCGAAGAATCTCATAGGGGCGATTCACATATTCATGTAGCTGGCTTGCGATCTGAAATATTGTAATATGACATGTCCAATATCGAGATATTAGTGAAAAATGACAATATGGAACTGTTTGAATTATTGCGGGATACAAGCAATGGGAGTCTGAAAGTTATACATGCTGAATTGGATGACTCAGTGTTTTAGCTGATTATCACTGTCCTTTGAAAACCATAACGCAAACAAATTTGATCATTCTGACGGATATTTTACTAGGAAATAATGTGACAAGACTTCATCATGATTTACCACAAACTATAATGATAATTTTACCTGTACGCAAGTGTTCAGTGCAATCGTTATAACTTTCCTGGATCATCTCCAATGCAACACCATGTGCTATTTAACGTGAGTAAATTCTTTGTGATATCGAGAAGTGAAACTTGTAAGACGTATGCGTAATGCAATAATAATATTCCAATAATTTTAAAGTAGGCGTCAACTTTGGTTGCGGCATAAGTTTATTGGTATAGTTACGAATAAGTTGTATTATTTACAGTCAGAAATCCTGGAATGTGACATATCAAACATTGAAACGTGCGTCTTAAAATTCAATACAGAGCGGTTTGAAATATTGCGAGCTAAGCATAAAACAAGCATGCAGCTTATGGCTTATTAAAATAATACATTAGCATTAATAATACGTGGCACATTACACGTTACCTACGACTTTTCAATTGATTAATTGAGAAGAAAGATAGTGTTTATTAGATTGTTTGTAAGTTGTTGTCGCAACTTTCAACTTTAGGATTTGTACTGCACTTGAACTTGAGTGCATACGTCGTGATACCGAGGCCAAAGATGAGTGAAAAAAACGCCAATATTGGCTCAAGCATGTCAAATGTTAAGTCGGATTTCTGAAACACTATGATGCAGTTAACAAAGGTATTCATTTAAAGTGATATTATGGGCATTTGTCACTGTTTAATTGAGCTGAATAGAATTAACAGGTCAAAATAATTAGTTAAAATGTGGTAACTGACCAATTATCTACAACTCATCTTGCTATCAGTTGTTTATAAAAATATATATTGTTTTCGATATTTGACATGACTAACACAGTCCTTTAAGCCAAAATGATCCGTAAAACAAAATTGTTTCTGTGTGTCGTATGAACCAATATGCACGAAAACTACATTAAGACTCACATCGTACATCGGATCATGTCTGTCGTAAGTTGTCAAAACGAAAGCACGGTTGATATTCCAATGGATTATTTTTTCTCTTTCCGGCATATTGTTTAAGTATGTTGATGCTGCATTAACAAATAGAAGTGTATATTAAGTGAAAACACCAAAAATAAACAACGGTTGCGTAGAGACCTATATACTGTTAGATGCCCATAATATCCTTTTAACCGACATAATGCTCTATATTTATTTCACAAAACGAGAGAGTGTTAAGCTACTTCGACAAAGACTCAAAGATAATGATATATTGTGACAGTATAATTTTGTAGTTATTAAGTCGGTTTAACATGAATAACGTTGTACCGTTTTGTGATTTTAAATGGTTTCTAGCAAATTTAAATGATTTTCGAATTCCCAAAATAAATACTATATGTAAATATATATGTGTGTATAGTCAGATTGTTTCACGTTGTTGTTTTATTAAAATAACCATCAGACAAAATGAAAATATGGTAAATATATATGTACATTAAATGTCAATACCTTATTTAAAATGTTTTTGCACATGAATTTAACTGTTATTATATGTATACAGTTCAATGAAATGAACATGTTTCAAAATGTATAGCCATGCATGTACACAATGGTATAGCTGCATTTGAAAATGTCTTTTCGCACATGAATGTTTTTATCTGTTATTAACATCTATGAAGGAATATGTGTGTTTATGTCCTCGTTCTCGTTAAGTACATTGCTTTGTTTTTGTAATGCTCAAATGTGACTGTACGTAAGGTATTAATGTAAATTACACGAACGTTGTCATTTCGAATATGTTAATAAATTGTTCTGATGGTTTATAGAATGTTAATAGAGAGCAAATGCCTGATTCTCTGTACATTAATATAAGTGTACAGATATAGTTTGGTAATGCATGTATAAAAGTATATGCATAACATATTTAATTCTTACCAATTCATTTGTGTAAGTCGATTTAGTCCTACATGGGAATCATTTTAATTGTGTAGGTTTTAAATATTGTAAAATACCTGTTACACTTACTCAGTCGCGTAAGTCATTATATATACACGAAATACATTTGTTACATCTGAAATATGTTTACTTTTAAAAAATCTGGACTATTGCATATAAATTGTTTACACGTTTCATCGTAAATGGTTTATCGTGTTAAGTACAATTACTGTATTGTTGGTGTTCATTTCAAGTGAAATTTGTATTAATTACGCAATTAATTTTAAATGTTATAAAACTTCATTTAGTTTCTGGAGTTTTAAAGACAGACAGACAGACAGACAGACAGACAGTTTATTTCAATCCAATAAGGCATTTAAGCCCACGAGGACATATATACAATACAAGTGTTGACGAACAGTGTAGACTAGAATACAAAATTTTAACAAAAGTTGTAGTTGTATGTTTCCAACATTTGGAGAAGATCGCTTTGAAAACAATATTTCAAAAAGCATACATGCAAGATAATTCTGGAACGTTTTCTAAGCATTTAACCAATCTATTTCAAGATATAATACAATATGTTTTTTTTCTTAGAGGTTTCTTCAATCCGATTACTGGATGATATTCTAATAACAATGTAGAAACATAGAAATTGGCTTTTAAAATGTAGCATACATTTATCCTAATTTGTTTCGTACTATCAAATATCATCATATAAGCATGGTAGTATGTTGTTTAAAGGAAGCATTTTCGGGCTGTATTCTAAACATATGCATCGATTTAACAAACAACGACATAACATACACATTTACATAAGTATGCCATATTACACCACTTTATCCTGCATTAAATGGTTTCTCTACATCGGCCTCTTCGGATATGTTTATAAATTTAGTTCAATTTTACTATTACGAAAAACAAGTAACATAACCAATCGCAAAGAAACCTTTGAATACAAAAAATTATAATATAGTTTAATTATTAAACATGTATGAGTTATATATCTATCACAGATGGTATTTTAACATCTATGGAATTAACATGAAGAGTGCCATAGATATATATGTCTTACCGAAACGAAAATGTAAGACTGATATCATATGCAACTGCTATCACTAACATCTGTACTTAACAATTTATATCCACTTTTCATATATTTGTCTTACCGAAAGAAACATGTAAGACAAATATTGTGGAAACTAGACTTAAAATGACACATTATAATACATTAATTGTACGATCGTGAACTACTAATAATACAAAGGGTATTAAGGCAACATGTCTTATCTATTAATCGTAATAGAAAAATGCATGTAAATGTTATAATGTAATCGTATTTCACTACAATACATTACAGTTCTAAATAGCACGCTATCATAGTCTGGTATACTTTTTAAACGTTTAAACGTTTGTATTTTAATCGTCAATGCATCATTCATGTACACTGTCAGTTAAACTTTCCTTATTGGATATTTGGCAAAATAGTTTATTTAAACAAACGTGAATTGTATAAGGTCATTGTGTTTAACATGTGTTTTTGTTATAATATTATTGTTACTGGCTGTATATAAAGTAACAATAAAAGAGTTGAGTACTTTCAAGATGTTATTAGCTTCCATTGACCGTAAGTACAATACGGTTTTCATTATGCTAATATAATATACACGAAATACACTTGTTACATCTTAAATGCCAAAACATGTGTATACTGTAAAAAAAATCTTGACAATTGCATATGTATTGTTAACACGTTACTCCTTTAATGGTTCGACATTATAAGTGCCATTACTTTATGGTTAATGTTCAAGCGAAGTTTGTATTAGTTACGCATTTAATTTTAAAATGATATAAAACTTCAGTTAGTTTTCGGAAATGTAAACGTTTGTATTTTAATCGTGAATACCTCATTCATATAAATGTCACGTTCCTTATTGGATATGTGGAAAAATATTTCATTTAAAAAACGCGAATGCATAAGGTTATTGTGTTAAACATGTGTTTTTGTTAGAATAGTATTGTTATGCTACTGGCTAAATATATGTTACACTTTAAGAGTTGAGTACTTACAATATGTTATAAGTTTCCATTGACCGAACGTACAATACTGTTTTCATATGCTATTCTGCCGTGAAACGAACATAACTTCTATTTATCAATACAGTAGCAGTGTGCTATTCTGACGTGACACATGCATAGCCCCTATTGACAGAACATACATTAAACCTTAATTCAAGTTAATTGAAAATGTGATAATCATCAGCACTTCACGCGACAACTTAGTTCGCGTTTTAATTGTATTTTATTTCAAACCGTCTCAACAAATAATTTTAATCCAAGTGCATTTAATGTTGTTGTTCATCTTATATATATATAACTTTATTTTTTAATACAAGCTTTCAATGTATTTAATGTGGAATTTTTCACTGAACATAAGACGAGTAATTTGACGAATTCGGTTTATTTGAATAAGCCTTATGCTACAAAGATTATTTAAACGAAGATGTTGGTCGTTTTGTAAACAATACTTTATGCTTTATGCGCGTGTGTTTGTGTTGATGTTTGGGGAGTGGGGGATACTATCTGGCATATTTAAATAAACCACTTTAAAATGAAATCGGTATTTAACGGCTCGCAAATCTTACAGTAGTGCGTTTCTAGGTTCCTATTTTGTTTAGACAATGAAGGAAATTAATTGTGGGTTATTCTGCATGGAAAATGCATCATGTTTTGAAAATTATACTGAAGGATTCCGGGAAATAAAACATTAAATTGAACGTGCTAAACTCGCCTTATAAAATCGTTACAAACTTACCGTTTTTGTCCATTATAGTGTAACAAAAGCACTATAAACGGCGTTAAATGTAAAATTATATTTACAAGAAACGTTAAAATTGGTTAACATTATTTTAACTTTATTTGTAAACAGGTTACATCGACTATGATATCGAAAAATGTAGGGTCGAATCGGTAGTTTGATGTATAATTAATGAATCTGACGTCATTCGGTAGCAAACAATTTAGGTGGCTATCGTGAGCAGGAGCTGGGTCTCGCGATGTGGTAAGGTTGCATTGCACGTTGTTAGGTAAACACCTAATGTATCTGACAAAAAGTTCACCTGACTAGGTTTCACCGGTAGGGGACAATAAAATACATGTACTCAATTGATCACATTTAGTGTGAAATACAATTGAGGTATACTCAATTAACGTTATTATCACAAATTATAACAGTTCTTCCTACTGAGAAATTAGTTGAAGCCGACAGTGTCAAAATTAAAATTTTAAACGCTGATATATTTTAATTGTTTTGATGGAAGGCGATTTCTTTTTTAATTTTTTAATACATTGATAACAAATACAACGACAATACACAACGAACATATTAAGTATATCGTTAACGGGTCAAGTATGTTGGCTAAAGTCAAACGTATATATACGCATCACTGTTGTACGCATTAGTTTACGCATGCACAATATTTTCCATAAATAATAATTTATAAAATGTTATAATGGAAGTTTGTTTTGCATGATGCGTGTTCTTTTATGTTGATATACATTTGACCTTTGGTGACAATGGGCAGTATAAGCCCGCAGTGAAGACGTTTCATTATTAAACTTTTGAAGAAGTCACACATTTAAAAAAATCTAATTTTAAAAGACAGCAAATGGAGCGTTTGACAAATGAAAAAGTTTGCTACATTGTCGTATTCGATTTTACACTATCAAGAGAGTTATCATTTACTATCGTGTAAGAGTTTAATAATTACATACACATATCGTCATATAGTTAAATTTTGACATTAATCAAAACCCTCCATTTTCCAAATTTCAGGCAGATATCTTCTACCAATGTTATATTGATGATTTTTTTTACATTTCCCAAATGTTTTCTCCTATTTATTATATGCATTTATTGTGATTTGAACTAAAGCCTACATACATCGCCTTTCTATAAAAGAAATCCTGATACATTAAATGCATAACGATTTTACTACTTCTACTTATTTTCTAACGCACGCTTAAAATGTCGCATTGTAAACTGTTTATATTTATAAAAAAATATATTTTTGAGTAAAAAATGAAAACTCTTTCCTTTTAAAGGGGCCTCTTCACATATTTTGGCATGTTTTAAAGTTTCTCATTAAATGCTTTATATTGATAAATTTAAACACCGGATCTTAAAAGCTCCAGTAAAAAATCAAGAATAAAAATTTAAAAAGTAAAAAAGGTAACCCTCAGCAGGGCTCGAACCACTGACCCCTGGAGTCCTGGAGTAAAAAGTCTACCACTTAAAACACTCGGCCATCCTTCCTGATACAATTTCAGATGTAATTTATACTAAATATCAGCAATCCTCGTAGTTTCACAAAATATAACGACAACAACAGAACTCTCCAAATTATTAATTCGTTTCGCGTTGCAACGCTTTATAATTTTAAGGTTTTAAATCGTAAAAAGATGCATATAATGGCTATTTTAGAGCATGGTAAATGTCCAGTATTACTATTATCTCACAAATAGCATAACTTAAACGAAAATTTGCGAATCTGAAACAACATTTTTCTATTTTGTCAATTTACCAAAACGTGAAAAGGCCCCTTTTAGTCTTAATTATGAAAAAATACCTCATTCAACATCGATATGCTTCTGCAACAAACAATGAACACATGTAAATGAATAAAGCACCATATATATCGTTATGTACAAACACCCGAAAAATGTGTATTAAATGATGAACAACGCTGTACCGAGGATCACGCCTAAGTTCATACAAATATATGTAAGAAAACCGAGGCCCATGCTTGATCTTCCGCCATTGACATTGATCGGAAGTGCATTAGGATCCACGGTTGGCCATGTCTTCTGTGCCTCGGTGGTTGTTGTTTGCGTCACCGGAAGTCGCGGCGTTGTTGTTGGTCTAGTTGTTGTTGTGATCACTGGTGGCGCTGTAGGTCGAGGGGGCATGGTTACCGTGGTGGCTGGAGGCTGTGTTGTTGTTGTTGTTTTCGTGTCTGCAATAATCGAAGCGGTTACTGATTAAAGGGGAAAAAGTTTAAGTCAAATAAGTTTTTTTTAATTAAATTGTTGAACAGTTAAGTGATAATCAGTGCGCACATGATCGTCCCAAGTTTAACGAAATTGTTTTAATGCAGTTTAATAAAATATACACTTGCATTTCTACTAAATCAAACTAAGTTTGAATTGCGAGTCGATTAATATACTAATAAGGAAAGTGATAATAAAACAAAACCACGGCGGACCTTTAAAAATGTTTAACATGTTAAAAATAAAATAGTTGATAGACAATGACAATTTAATAAAAGGTTTGATTCATATTTGAATAAAAAACAGAACTGCACTATTTTCTATTTATAATAATGACACTATGTTAAGACGTAAATATACATGGGGTAAGTGTGTCTACCTTTTTATAAAATTCCACTGCACAAAGACGTGCTACTGAGTTTGACATATTTATTGATAGAAAATAAATGTATCTGGTATATACCTGCTTTGTACGATATCACCCCTAAGTATGCCTTCCTTAAGAAAGTATTTGCAGGCATAGCGTTACACTTGTTTAATATCGATTCACGAAACCTACCCTGAACGCAGGCGAATCTGAGTGGTCGTTTACAATAGTCCAACATCCAGTCCCACGCGCCATCTGGTCTCCTAGCAACGGCGAAACATCTGTCGGAGCGTTCCAAATGACGAGGATTCTCGTCTGGAAATATAATAAAATGTACTTAATAAAAACAATTATTTGATTTCAGTTCTGCCATGTTTTGCGAATGTCGTTTCATGTTTTTAAACACTGAAAGCACGGTTTCTGTTTCCAATAGACAATATTTATGTTAAGCTAAAAAAAAGAAAAGTGTGAATATTACATCTTATATAGATACTATTCTATTGAACATTCGAAAGGCAAAAGGTACTATCCATTATTACAGTTTGTTCTATGTCCCTTACCATAGTCCCAAACGATTGCTTCCTTTCGGAACATGCCGGTCCAGAAATGGGGATCGTTCAGCACGACGTTGTCTTTGAAGATGGCGCTAGTCGTCAAGTTGACCGTCGCTAGGTAACCGTATGTCTCGCACAATGTGCGCGCGCCAAACCACGTGTTCGGATTGCTGCTCTCCAGGGCGCACATCGGGAATTGACCTTGACACTGCGCTGTAACAAAAACGGAAGAAATTATTGGTGGAATTATCTAAAGCCATTTTTGTTTTGTTAATTATATAAAAACAGTGAAAAAAAGAATTTTATAGGAGTATGGATAGGTTTTGACGTTTGAATGTAGGCTCGTGTAAGCTGATGGTTTAAAGAAGCATATACAGCATGAGTGGGTTTGGATTTGATGAGGAAGAAAACCAAAATTTATAAAAGTATACTCGATAATGTAAAGTATTGAATTTAAATTTATAACCCGTCTTATTTTTGTAAGCAACTAAAGGACAGACTACCATGTAAGCAATTACGGTAAACCAAAAAAAAAAAACATTTAAAAAACATGCCAGATTTTCCGCTGTTTCTTTGTATTAATAATTCTGACAAAAAACTGTATTTAGCAAAGAAAACAATCCAATGCTCATATTGTATCACATGTATGGGCTTTCCTCAAATCTATGGTTTCACGTGGAACAAAAGCCACCCGGTAATAATAATGCGTTAAACGCAATTACTCATTCAAATTCCTACGACTATTTCCTACGAAGTTACTTACTTGAGAGGCAAGCAAAAGGACTAGGTATATTACAGTCCCGTGTCACCCAGTTGTCCGTCATTGAGTTGAAGGCTACACATTCCCCCTGGTTAGGCTGGTTGCGATCCAGTCGGATTTCCTTGGGATCAACTGCAATGGGAGAATATGTGTATTACAAATTAAAGGGACCTTTACACAGATTTTGGTACGTATTAAAGTTCGACATCAAATGCTTTATATTGATAAATATAAACATTGGATCTAAAAAGCTCCAGTAAAAAACGAGAATATTATTGAAGAAAGAAAAAAGGAACCGTCCACTGGGCTCGAACCACTGACTCCTGGAGTAAAAGTCTTACGCTTATACCACTCGCGCATCCGTTCTCATACAATGAGTGAATTTTTACAACAACAACATAACTCAACAAATTATTCAATCGTTTTGCGTTGCAACGCTTTATAATTTTCAGGTTTGTAATCGTCAAAAGATGCATATAATCGATATTTTAGAGCATGGTAAAAGTTCAGTATTACTGTTTCTTCACAAATATAATAATAAACTACAACGAAAATGTGCAAATCTGAAACAATTTCTTTTTAATTTTGTCAATTTTCCTAAACGTGCAAAAGGCCCCTTTAATGATACTGTTAAATGCTATATTCGTCGTCGGCATGAAGTATCGGTTTTTAATGACTTTTTCGTGGCTTTCTGATTTTGAAAACATAGGAATTAGTCACTGTTCAATGTGTTCGTGTTTTATCGGTCAACCCACGTGATCAATGAAAACGAAACAACACATTAATGTCTGAAGAATATTTATGATTAATAGTCATAATAAGACGTGGGATTCTTACCGTGCAGAGAATATCAAATATATGTATAAAATCATAATAATATATCATATGTAGCATATAATTGCAGGTTTACATGGCTTGTTTTATCGTTTGCCAGAGTAACAAAACTGAAAAACTTGCTTTAAAAGCTCTGTCTGTATAAGTGATATATATTGTATGCCGTAATAACTATCAACTCTACAACTTAATGTGATGTACACTTCCCTGAGGCGAATTTAAGCCGAGGCAGTCTAAGGGAACTGGAGACATGTCATCCCACTGTCTCCGAAAAATAAATATGTTTTTTCCTTGAAGACCATTTATTGAGTGATTTGGGTCATGTTTTAACAAATACTAGCCCTCAACACAACTCATATTGCCTTGTTGGTTGTGTGACCTCTCAATAACATTATTAGCATCATAAGCATGAGACATTGTATTCACCAACTTATCATTGGTCAGTAACTTTCAGTCATGACAACTGCCTCGTCGTGCGTCAGCGTGGTTAGGACGCTGTTACTCTAACGGCAAACACACAAAATGACAACATATCTGAAAAGCTTTCAATCGTTACCAAAACCAGATAAAACTTTGTCTTTTACAATATTTATTTTTAAACAAAAAGGATATGAACAATACTGAAATAGAGACTGATCTACGTAAAATAATACTGTTCTAAGCGTAATTGTCCTCACCTCGCCGATAGACGGACACAGTGTTGATTTGAGGGTTTGGATTTCCGCACTGGGACATGACGGTCGCCGTAGCGCTCGGCGGCTCCCCGGGACAGGTAGTGCGGCAGTTGCCTCCCGGAACCGCCGCCCCTGCCGTCGACGGTACGGCATCCAGGCAGAAACAGAGCTGACCCTGACAAAAAATGAAATGACCTGGATTATGTTAACTTTACCATAACACGCGGGGGTCTTTAACTCAATAAAATTGAAGCGTTTAAGTTCGAACAGTTGCTGATCATAGTGACACAAGAGGATCTCATCCACTTTCTTATGTACGTATGTTTGGTATGTGAGTTTCCTCTGGGTACTTATTATGCAATCCCCTTAGCGCAATACCCTTTTTTTCGGCAAATAAATATTCGAATCGCCTTCACAACCATTAATGAAATATCAAACAATGATCATTCAATTAGCAAACATAATTTGTTGGAAATGAACCTCCACCTTTGACTTTTAAGTAAGTAAAAGTATGCAGAGCGCATCGCAGTCATGATGCCGTGTTTACGGTCCAGTCACGTGTACGGTCTTCACGTTCTTTTACGAAAATAACGGGTGCATATGCTTATAATGGCTATGACGAAATACATCACACATTTTGTAACTGACCTGCATTCCTATGAAGGAGCTATTCTGACATTCTTTGAGGCACGTGACCAAGTGGTTGTCTACGATGTTTCGAGTAATGCGGTTGCCGAGCGACTGGTTTCTATAGCAACCTAAAATTAACAGATAGTGAAATAAAGTTAAAGAGTCCATGTAAAAATTAAAACGGTAAATCCAAAAACAATATGAGTCCCGATATGTCGGAATAAAAATACGTGGGCGTTAAACCGATTAAAGAAAAAGTAATATTTTTAAACTTACATTGCATAACGATAAGAGTAACAAGTAGGGTACCTATGTTGGCTTAAAAAAAAATATCATAGTTTTTGTATTCGCTAATGTAAAAGGATATGAAACGAAATGCAGCATCTTCTTACTCCTTATTTGAACATGTGTTTTTCATTTATTTTTGTTAATTTAATAATCCGAAAATGCTCGACAGCTTGTGGAGTCAAAATTATCGAAAACTGCACCTACAAATACAAGAAAACAGTGTATGTCGGCACAAAAACAAAAAAGTGGGTCTGGAAAGTGGAAACAGGAAACGTTTTATTTGGGACCTAGGCATAGTAGACAATCAGAATAATGAAAGTTGTTAGATTGAACAAAGAACATCAATAACATAAATCTGTTCTTAAATGTGTTTATTAAACTTGCTAAAAAATATATGTGTGATATAATGTCTCAAACCGGACTTGAACACTTACAATACTTTATCACAATAGTATTACACGTATTTTAATTATAATTCAAAGTGCTCAAATGTCAAATATGTTTACAAACTTCAATAAAAGGAAAACCCCTTCGGCCATATAATTTTAAGTTGTTTCCGAAACTGTCGTCACTGAATCATTTGCCCAAATGCATGTCAGTCTTTTGTACAAACATTTTGTTTACATTATTGCTGTGTTTCATTTGGGTTTAAAAAGGTGTCCACACACTCACGGGTCTTGTTCACACGTTTTGGCTTTTTTAAGACCTGAACTGTTTTAAGTTTGTACACGTAAGTATTGGCGCAAAAAAAGAACACGTATAGAGAAATTAACAAGGATGATGGAAACAAGTATTATAAACTCCGACCTCTAGAAAAGCTAACGCAAAAATCAATCGACCATTTCAACATGCATATTGGTCACTGCGTTTTAATGTTAACTATTTAACTATTTGAACGTGGTTTATTTGCTATCCACACTTTAAAAAGGTAAATCCATAAATAATAAATCGTTTTGCGCTGCAAATGCTACTTATTGATGTATTGCTATCAGTTAGAAAAATGAGACATTAAACATTAAGAACAAGAGCTGTTACATGCCAATGATGCACACAGTGAGTTTAAAGCAATTATGACCTTAACACAAATATTGATGAATATTGCTTGCAAAACTGCCGGGCATGTGAAGTGGAAATTTCTATTGAACTTGGATAAGATATCATATCTCGATATATTTTTGTAAAGTAATTGATGACTGGGTGAGCACTGCTTGAAATAGCTACAATATCGGTAATATAGTCTATAAAGATTTCTGTGGTGAATTCGCATGTTATTTTACGCGACCGAGGTGTCATTATGTATGGTAACTATATAGTGACAACGAATGCAAGTATAGGACGGAAATTAATGAGATCTTCCAAACCACACATACAGTCTATGGGCAATTGCACAAGAATATTGCCTGTCCTTTCGGATGCTGGGTGTGGTGCAAATTTAACTGTATAATATATGAAACCCGTATACAAACTAAACACCAAGTTACTTAACCCATTTATGCCTAGCGTCAAGAAAAAAATGCCTTGGCAAACAGCGTAGACCCAGATGAGACGCCGCATTATGCGGCGTCTCATCTGGGTATGTGCTGTTTGCTTAAAGGAAGTCAAGTAAGATATATTCTAAATATAGAAATAAATATACTAGACATCCCTAATTTTGGAAATAAATTGATCCAATTTAGGATGGGAGAGTCCACTAGGCATAAATGGGTTAAGGCATTAACTTCCACGCTCACCATCGACGGAGACGATGCTCGAGTAAGCCACATAGCGACCCACCCACACTGGCTCCCCCACTGCCGACGTCATCTGCGTGTTAAAGAGCGTCTGCAGCTCCAGATTATCAAGAATTGCCAAGCGTCCATCAACTCCGGCGCACGCGGTCGCTGCATCCGGCCATGCTAGTTTATCACGTGACAAGCGGAACTGGACCTGGCACAAGGTGCCTGTAAAAGAGGATAAAGAACCTACAGATGTGCTGCAATGATAACCTTTGTAGTACAAACAAAAGGCAAACATTATAATAATAAATTTTCTTTGACGTATGCTGCTATGCTGTTATGCTTATTAATTACTCAAGTTAAAACTTAAAATGCTTCGTTGTATTTGCTAAAACGCATTATTGTATGCAACTATGAGCGTTCTTAAGTTCTAGTCAATACAATAAAAAATGACGTGATAACGTTGCTTATAAGTCATCTGCTATGATGCAATGAAAGTAATTAAAATATTATAAATGTATCATGCCCTTATTATACATGTATCACCATTCATTATATGAAACAGTCGGCTAGGTTTTAATTGATAAGAAGTTGTACGTTTTGAAACATCACTGACTAAGGGATAACTAAATTCTATGAATAAACACGTGACTTTTCAAAGGTGCGGCCAAAACATCACGTTAATATGAAATTACTCAATTATGTGTCTAACACTCCTAAAATAAAAAATTCAATTGGTCATCAATTAGTGATTTTTGTGCAATATTCTAGTAACCGCAAACGCGTGTTTGAATACACGATGTCACGCCATCAATTTAGTCACAACATTCGCGTTTTTTTTTTGTTTAATAAAATGTCATTGGTGATTAGCTTTTATAAAAAACGCACTTTCTGGTACATAAAAATATCAGTTCATGTAATTTCGGGCAGGTCGAACAATGGTAGTGCTTTTTAAAATCGAGATCCATTGAACTAGCCATTGGTAAGGTAAAACAACGTCCCTTTCCTTATTAATTCCACAATAATTCAATAATTGCAAGCTGTTTTTGGTCCAGTCGAGAAATTCACACGTATTTAGAAATTCAATTACATACACATTGTGGTAAGGTGGAACATAAAACACATTTCATAATTTCAATGACATGTATATTTTGGTAAGATGGAACAATCCAACATTTTATACATTCGATGACATTTTGCTTGGTTTGGACAATGTTTATAATTTAAATTGCGTGTATATTTTGGCAATGTCGAACAATTATCATGTTTTTTTTTACGAATTCAATTTTATAAGATCGAATATATACAGACCATTTGTAAATTCCATTGCCTGTTCATTTGGTCTATCTATCTATCTAAGGTCAGACATTCAACACATGCGTGCGTGTTTTGATTTTAACATACTTTATGAATTCAATGTCACGTACTTTTTATGTACGGTCGAATTACGTACATTTTTTTAGAGACAAACATAAATAAATAAATAATAACAACAAATAATACATACCTGATAAACACACAACCCCGACAATCAATATAGCGTAGGCCTGTTTAAATTCCATGAATGTTGTCTTTTTCTATTTTCAAGAAGTGTGACTCTATCAAAAAGCGGGATAATGTTCACGTTATGTCCACTAACAAATAAACAATATTGTTTTAGACAGAACATGCACAAAAAACACCCTAAACTAGTTGTGTCCACTTTATAATGCTTGTTCTTCACTATTTACAATAATAAAGTCTTGTCAACCTGTTTTAACAGCTTTGTCGGTATTTCCGTTGACATAAAAAAAACGTTCAAAGTAAATAAATAAATTTATAAAAACACAATTAGAAGAAATAAGAACGTTTACTACGTAAATTCGCCACCAAAATAAAATATTTTTGAAACGCGCGAGAGAAATGTAGTTATAGTTTATAGTCATTCGGAAGTTTACACACTTCAAATAAAATCAATTAAACAGTCATTTAAATGTGTAACTCACGTCAAATATTTAATGCCCAAGGGGGTTGATTAATCTCGACCTCGTGTGTATCGACCGATGATTGATTCTTGCTCGATGACGCGTTTCGATATAGGCGTTATTTCCGTATAA